>NC_136991.1:6532500-6542500 GCF_032717465.1 Coenobita brevimanus | reverse complement strand
AGGGAAGAGGAAAGGGGAGTGTTGAATGAAAGTGGAAAGTGGAGGAAGGAGAACTGGCAGAAACAGGGAATCAAAATGAACGGAACAGGAAAGGAGGAAGTGGGGATAGAGAGAGAAAGAGGGAGAGGAAGAAGTCAGAAGGGGAGAGGAAAGACGAAGAGGGAAAGATGAATTAAAGTGGAAAGAGTAAATAAACAATAAAGAAAGAGGGGATGAAGATGGAGGCGAGAGGAGAGGAAAATGGAAGTAAAAATGGAAGAAGTCAGAATGGGGGAGGAAAGGAGAATGAATGAATGCTGAATAAGTGGAGAGACAGAAGGGAGCAATAATGGAAAGAAGGAACAGAAAACATTATGCTGGTTGACAACAGAAAGGAGAAAGAATGAGAGGGAAAGAAGAGAAAGGAATGGAGGAAGAGTTGGCTGAATGAAGGCAACTTGTGGAATGAAAGGAGCTAAAGAAATGAAATAATGCAAAAGAAAACAGAAAAGGTGAATGGTAGGGCTGAGGCAGAGAGACTGGAAAGGAAGAGAAAGAAGCGAAAAGGAAAACAGAAAAGGAAGAAGGGAAATAATACAAAGCAGAAATGAGAGAAAGGTCAAGGGGACAAGAAGGAAGGAAATGGTGAGGAATGAAAAACAAAATAAAGAAGGACGGTATGAAAAGACTCTAAGAATATATAGAAGAGGGAGAGGAAATGGAAAGACAAAAAACAGGGGAGAAATGAAAGAAGGAACACAGGGGAGGGAAAATGAACAAATCTGAGGAAAAAGAAAAAAGGCAGAGAGGGAAGAATGAAACAGGAGGAAGGGGAAAAAAAAAGCACTATAAAGGAGCGAGGAGGGTAGGGGTAAAGGAACATTAAGTTTGAAGTGAGAAAGAAAGGAGGAGAACAGGACATGCCAGGAAATGGAAAAAAAAAATGAATGATCAAGGAGAGAGTAACAGAGAGAAAGGTACATATGTGAAGGCGGATAGAGGAATCAAATGGGAAAGGATGAGAAAGGAGAAAAATGCATGAGAGAGAGAGAGAGAGAGAGAGGAAAAGGGATAAAGATGGAAAGGGATGATGCACAAAGGAGGGGAAAAAGAAAATGCAAGGGGGAGAGAAACGGGTGAAAAGAGAAAAAGGAATGGGAAAGGAAATGGAGAGAAAAGTGGTAAAGAGTGTGAGGGAAAAAGGAGAAAGGATAGAGAGGTGAGAAAATGCTGTAAACTTGGTTACGAGAGAGAGAGAGAGAGAGAGAGAGAGAGAGAGAGAGAGAATGATGGGTGAAGAGGGACGGGTGGTAAGGGACGGACAGGGAGAGGGGGACAGTGATGAGGGGAGTGGGGGGAAGGACTAGATGGAGATAATGAAGAAGAATGGAGAATACATGAGATGGAACGGATAAGCAGAAGGGAAGGAAGTGGGAGTGAGGGGGGTTGGAAAGTGGGAGAGGAAAGGAAAGGCAGAGCGTGGGTTAAGTGAGAAACAAGGGAGGAAAGGAGAAAGACTAAATGTGGAGGTGAGGCAGGGAAGGCCACAGAAAGAAAGCAAAATAAGGAGGTAAGGGAGGGAAGGGAAGGGGCAGGTAAAAGGTGGAGCGAGGTAATTTGGGAAGAGGGATGAATTGCGAGGAACAAGAAAGGATGGGGGCGACATAGAGGGGAAGGGAGTAGAAAGAGAGAAAAAGAAATGGAAAAAGAGGGAACTGGAGAAGAACACAGGATAAAGGATAAGTTGGAAAATACTAAAGGAAAAAATAAGAGAGCTAAATACGACCGGTACAGTTGTGTGTCAGGGATAAGGTGTGGGTGAGGGTGTCGGTGTGGGTGTTGGAGTGGGTGCTAGCGAGGGTGTGGGTACGGGTACAAGCGAGAGTTAGGGTGAGGGTGTGGATGTGGGTGCGGGTGCGGGTGCGGGTATGAGTGTCTGTGTGGGTGAGGGTGTTAACGAGGGTTTGGATGTGGGTCTGAGTAATAGCGAGGGTGAGGTGAGGGTGAATGCGTGAAGATGTAGGTGTGTGGGGGAGGTGAGGGTGTCAGGGGGGTAAAGGAGATGGTGTGAGTGTGGTTGTCAGTGTGTGAAGGAGATGGTGTGGGAGTGAAATGAACCCCTGCGTAGGCTAAGTTATAAAAACTACACAGATCCCGACATGGAGGGGGCAAACTCACCAACAAACTCAGTATATAAAATTCTCTCGTAACCCAGCTTCTGATCTGCAGGAAGAACCAGATTGTTTTTTTTTTACTTTCCTTTCCGTTTCCTCAAAAAATCATGATATCTCTCATAACTACAGTTAGGTGGTGTGTGTGTGTGTGTGTGTGTGTGTGTGTGTGTGTGTGTGTGTGTGTGTGTGTGTGTGTGTGTGTGTGTGTGTGTGTGTGTGTGTGTGTGTGTGTGTGTGTGTGTGTGTGTGTGTGTGTGTGTGTGTGTGTGTGTGTGTGTGTGTGTGTAACAAAAAAAAAGACATGGTAAGATTCTACACCTTTCTTGTCCTTCCCACAAGGACAAATCCGAGTTACGAGACAATTGATCGGATGTATGGCTGGAAATCTGGACGGAAGACGCACTGCAAACACGAATCCCGCACCGGTACCCACAATAACGTTACTTTACAAGGATACAAAGAACCGTATCCTTAATGACTGGGAAGTCTGTTAGCACCTCCTCCTTACCAGCCAGTCCTCTCATGATCAGGGCAACTCTTAATCTACTCCACCCAACGCCGGACGAAGTTAAGCAGCTGAGACACAGGAACCCGTGTTGATAAGGAGGCAGTATTAGATGAATGAAAGAAAATATAGATCGAGAAAATAATTTTACACCATACTGAATGTAAGAAAAAATTGAGAGTAGAAATTTTTTAAAACTACGGCACAAATTTATGAAAGAAATTGGAGGAAATGAAAAGCAAAGAAAAAAATTGAGGAAAAAGGAAAAATAATGAAGAAGAGAATTTAACAAGGCACTAATACAGGAGAGAAAAAGAGGGGAAAGGGAGGAAGTAGATAGGCCTATGAGATGTCGTGAGCAGTGATAATGAAACCAGGCCTAAGACCCTCCTCAGTATTAGGTCATCAGGGGTGAGGGGAGTGTAGGGAGAGGGGTGGTAGGGAAGAGAGGGTAGGGAATGGTGGGGAAAAGAGGGGAGAGGAACGTGGGAGTATGAGAAGAGAGAATGGATAAGAAAACTGAAGCGATGATGGTAGGAAGAATGGAAGAAGAAGACAGAGGTGGGGGAGGATGAGCGGAAGGGGGAGGGAGGAGGTGAGGGGGTAGTGTAAGGAGAGAGAACGAAAGGGTGGGAGGAGGAGAATAGGGAGAAAGGGGAAACATCAAAGGAGTAGGAAGGGTTGAAAAGTGAGTGGGAGAAGAAGGGAAATGGAATGGGAGGGGGAAATATGTGAGGTAAAAAGCGGTGGAAAAGGTAGATTTGGAGAGGGTGGGAACGGTAGAAAGAATGCTGAGGGAAAGCAAAAGAGAGGGCTGTGGAGAGAAAGGAAGAGTCGGAAGGGGAAATAGGTGGTATCAGAAAGAGAAAGGGAAGGAGGACAGGTCGAGGTGAAAGACAGGAGAAAGGAAGGAATGGCAGAAACAGAAAAGCGTACAAAACGAGTCAGAAAAGTAAAGAAAGGGAAGAATGGAGAGGAGAGGGAGAGTGTAAAATTGCAAAGACAGGAGGAAGAGAAAGTGAGTGAAAGGTCGAGGAGAAAGGAAGCAACTGGAAAGAGGAGAGAAGACAGAATTGGAAAGAAGAAAGGAAGGGACAGGGAGAGGGAGGAAATAAGGACAAAAAGGGAGAGAACGACAGGGTGTGGAAGCCAAGGGAGAGAGGGAAGGGAGGGGAAGTGTCCTTGGGAGAAAATGGAAAAAGAATAGAATATGGGTGCGTGTGGACGGGAGGGATATGATGAAGTAAGTGGATGAGTGAGGAAAGATGTGTGTGTGTGTGTGTGTGTGTGTGTGTGTGTGTGTGTGTGTGTGTGTGTGTGTGTGTGTGTGTGTGTGTGTGTGTGTGTGTGTGTGTGTGTGTGTGTGTGTGTGTGTGTGTGTGTGTGTGTGTGTGTGTGTAGTTAATACGCTGGACCGTGTAGGGGCTCAGAACCTTGTAGCGGACAGGAATCCTCTTAGGCATTTGTATTTTGACTACCGCCCCACGATTTTAAACACACACACACACACACACACACACACACACACACACACAATCTCTTTAGGTCAGCGTATATTCACGTATGGATACTTGAGTCTGTACAATTGGGGCCATAAATAACGATCCACTATTTTACGATAAATAACGAGACAATAACCAAGTGTTGCCATCTTAGGAATACACAAACACTTAGGAATATTTTGTAAGAATTTTTTATTATTTAGATATATAGCTGGGACATGACACAGCCTTTATATGTAGTTATGTGTTTGCGAAGTATGCGACAAATCAAAGGAAAATGTTGGGCGTAGAATATTTTTAATTGGAAACTGCATAAAGTATGGTCATACCTCGACTTAAGCTTGCCTTCAGTGATTCGGATTTTCTACACTGCATTCACTTTACACACACATACAAACCAGGTACCCGACTGTGTGTGTGTGTGTGTGTGTGTGTGTGTGTGTGTGTGTGTGTGTGTGTGTGTGTGTGTGTGTGTGTGTGTGTGTGTGTGTGTGTGTGTGTGTGTGTGTGTGTGTGTGTGTGTGTGTGTGTGTGTGTGTGTGTTTACCCGGCAGGTGTATGTATACACATGTGTATAGAGGCAGTGGTTGTGCTGTTTACCATTAAAGAGTGTAGGGAGAGGTGGCTACAGTCAACACTACGGCCAAACACACCCACACAATCTACCTACCCTTGCTTCACTCTCACTACATTCACTATTCCGTGCCTCAACCTGCCTCACTTTTCTTTTTCTAGCTCTACTTTACTCTCCTTCGTTTTCGCACTCTATCTCATCTTGTTTTACTTACCTCACTCACTCTTCATTTTCTCGTGCTACCTCACCATGCCTTATCCTCTTTCATTTTTCCTCCCTTTCCTTCAATTTTCTCTCTCTCTCTCTCTCTCTCTCTCTCTCTCTCTCTCTCGCTCACTCATATATATATATATATATATATATATATATATATACAGTACTGTATATATTATACGCACACAATCATATATCTATCTATCTATCTATCTATCTATATATATATATATATATATATATATATATATATATAAAATGTTCGTCGTCCCCCTTTTCCCTTTCTCTTTTTCTGTTATCTGTTTTTCTCCTCTTGTCTCCCATCGCAAAAATTTTTATTGCTTCCTCCCTTTTTCTATCTTCCTTCCTTCCCCTCACTCTTCTCCTTTCTCTCCCCAACTTTCCTTATATCTTTCTCTCATGTTTCCTTTTCCTTCCTTTCCTTTCCCCCACCTTTCTTTCCCTTTCCAACTGGTCTCTCCCTCATTCCTCTACATTTCCTCTTTCCATTTTCTCTGATTCTAATATTTCTCTCTCTCTCTCTCTCTCTCTCTCTCTCTCTATCCGCCTATCTCATTTATATACGAGTATTCCAGCCACTGTTGTCGACTCCACCCTTCCTTTCCCTACGCCTCCTTTCCTTTCCTACTTCTCCCTGCACCTCCCTTCCTTTCCTTACCACTCCCTTCCGTTCCCTACGCCTCTCTTCCCTCCCTTATTCCCTACACCTCCTGTCCTTTCATTTCTCTCCCTACGTCTCCCTTCCTTTCCCTACACCTCCCATTCCTCCTTTCCATTCCCTACGCCTTCCTTTACTCCCTCCCTTCCTTCCCTCACGGCTCTCTTCCCTCCCTTCTTTTCCTCACGCCTTGCTTCCCTTTCTTCCTTTCCTCACGCCTCCCGTCCCTCCCTTCCTTTCAGTTCGACTCCCTTCCCTCCCATTTCCTCACGCCTCTTGCCCTCAATACCTTTCCTCACTCCTCTTTTCCTTTTCTCATACCTTACCTTCCTCACGCCTTCCTCCCTCCCTCCCTCCCTCCCTCCCTCCCTCCGTTCCTTCCTTCTCTCCAATCCTTTCCCCATCCTCTTTTTGCCTTCGCTCTTCTTCCCTCCCTCCTCCCTCATTCTTCTTCCCTCTCTACTTTGTTTCTCTTCTTCCCTTCTTCCTTTCCTTCTCTCTTTAACCCTATTTCCTCCCTTTCTCTTCTCTTCCTTCCCTTAATCTTCTGCTCTTTTCAGCCATCTTCTTTTTTCAGTTTCTCTCTCTCTCTCTCTCTCTCTCTCTCTCTCTCTCATTTTCCTTTTGCTTCTCCATTTTCCTTTCCCTCCCTCCAATGTTTTCTCTCTTCATTTCCTTTATTATTTCCTGCCACTTTCCCTGCCTGTGACTTTCTTTTTCGCTCTCTCTTTTTCTCTCACCTCCTAGCCTCTCTCTTCCACTCCCAGCCTCTCCTCAAACTTTCTATTTCCTCTTCCTCTCTATTTCCTCTTGCTCTCTTGCTTTCCATTGCAAACTTTCCCCTGCTCTATTCTTTCTTCGTTTCCTCCTCTTTCCCTCTCTTCTTTTTCTTCCTTATCTCTCTCTTCACTTGACCTATATCTTTCCTTTCTTTTTCCATTTTCTCTCCTTCCATCTCCCTCTCTCCACTTTCCTCTCGCTTCTTTTCGCTTCCTCTCCTTTCCTTTCCCCTACTTCCGCCTCCAACTCCCAGTCTGTCCCTCCGTTTCTGCTCCTCTCTTCTCTTTCCTACCTTCCTCTTCCACTCCCCTTCTCTCCTTACTTCCTCCTTTAATTCCTAACATCACTCCCCCAGTCCTTCTCCCCTTCCCTCAAATCCTTAAATCCATATTTTTCTTTCCCCTCTTGCCGTCTCCTCTCGTTATTTTCTTCTCCCCCTCTCTTCTCTTCATTCCCCCCTACACTTCCCCTCTCCCGTCTCTACCTCTTCTCTTCCCTCCCATCTGTAAAATTCTTACTTTCCTCGCCTCTCTACCTCTTATACCATTCCTTCTTCTTCTCTTCACTTCACTGCGTCACCCTTCCTTCTCTCATCATTCTCTCTCCCACCCATCTCTTTATTTTCAATCCCCTATCTACCTCTTCCCCTCCCTCCCTGTTCCCTCCCTCATCCCCTTTCTTCCTCCTCTTCCCAAGCTCCCCCCCCCTCTCTACCTCTATTCCTGTCCTCTCCTCTCCACGCCCTACCTCTCTTCCCCTCCACTCTTCTTCTCTCCTCTCTCCTCTCTCCTCTCCACTCGCTACCCTTCCCCACCCTACCTCCACCTCCTCGCCCCAAACATACGTGCACTGTAAGCCTTTCACGCCACTCCACTTCTACTCCCACTAAGCTCCCCTTCACAAACACCATCACCACCTCTCTCTCTCTCTCTCTCTCTCTCTCTCTCTCTCTCTCTCTCTCTCTCAAACCCCTCCAACGCCCTGCAAAGCACCTCAACCCAAAAACAACCATCAAAGGGAGACAGAAGAGCGAATTTTAAGCGGCTGAGTGCATGAGGTCGTCACTCACTCACTCACACTCTCTCTCTCTCTCTCTCTCTCTCTCTCTCTCTTTCTAACAATTCATATACGAAGTTTGTTATTAATTTACGAAGAATACTTCGCTTCTATGTTGCTCTCTCTCTCTCTCTCTCTCTCTCTCTCTCTCTCTCTCTCTCACACACACACACACACACACACACACACACACACACACACACACACACACACACACACACACACACACACTCCCCTTTCCCTCCCCTCCCTGTGGCATTCTCACTCTGACACAAACTTGATTCCTCCGCTCAGAATCAAAAGTCGTTTGGGCTGAGCATGGAAAAAGATACAGAGATGTTAGTGTTTGTCCTCTCTCTCTCTCTCTCTCTCTCTCTCTCTCTTTCTCTCTCTCTCTCTCTCTCTCTCTCTCTCTCTCTCTCTCTCTCTCTCTCTCTCTCTCTCTCCATTCATAATTACACTTTTAGGACAAAGAGTGTGAGAAAGATGGAAAGGGAGGAAGGGGTACGAAAGGGGAATGATTAATCTGTGTGTGTGTGTGTGTGTGTGTGTGTGTGTGTGTGTGTGTGTGTGTGTGTGTGTGTGTGTGTGTGTGATACAGAGAGAGAGAGAGAGAGAGAGAGAGAGAGAGAGAGAGAGAGAGAGAGAGAATCACCTAAATTCCATACTGATCTTGTCTGGAGGGAACTTTTTATGTGACTTTTCCATTGTTTTCCCCTCTTCAAAGACTTCTTGTTTTTCCTCACGAATTTATACGTAAGAAAAATTAAGTAAAGGCATCGTACTCTCTCTCTCTCTCTCTCTCTCTCTCTCTCTCTCCCCCTCTCTCTCTCTCTCTCTCTATCTGATACCCCAGTCAGAATGGACTTAACTTTCCCAAAACATACAGGTCGGAATGGCTTAAGGGCAAAAATACGGATTCTTTTAAAACTTTTCCACCCATTTCTTTCCCCTCGAGGCGAATTCAATTTAACTAAGATCCCTTTTCCCTTGGTTCTTTGTACCCCCTCCCCCATCCTCCAAATAGAATAAAATAAATCGGCCACACATTCTTACTGATATCAACACAGAAGACGCACGCGCAGACATTCATGTGCACACAGCTCCACACACACACACACACACACACACACACACACACACACACACACACACAGGCGAAACAAAAATGAATTTAAAAAAAAAACGATACAAAAACAGTAACGCCAACACGCAAACAAAATCAACAACAAAGGCGTAAACTGGGAGAGAAAGACCAAACGACTCCCCACATTTCAGGGGCAAAAACAATACTCCCTAACTTTTTGACTCCCACTACCCCTTGTTTCTCCACTCCACCCTCCCCCCGACCCACACGCCCCCACCCTTTGTCTCCTCCCTCCCCAGCATCCCGCTCTCACCCCTTCCCTCCGTCTACTCCCCATCCCTTCCCTCCGTCTACTCCCCATCCCCACCTCATACCTACCTCTAAACTTCCTCTACCTCTTTCTCCTCCACCATCTTCCCCCCACCTCGTCCATCCATTCACTCCCTATTTTCGTCTCTTCCTCATCCCTCAATACCCCCACCCAACACACCTCTTCCCCCTTCTCCTCATCCCTCAATACCCCCACCCAACACACCTCTTCCCCCTTCTCCTCATCCCTCAATATCCCCACCCAACACACCTCTTCCCCCTTCTCCTCATCCCTCAATACCCCCACCCAACACACCTCTTCCCCCTTCTCCTCATCCCTCAATACCCCCACCCAACACACCTCTTCCCCCTTCTCCTCATCCTCTTTACATCCGTCCCACACCCTTACTATCCTAACCTCCTCTCTCCTCCCTGCCCATCCTTCCACCATATCACCCTTCTTCCCCATCACCCCGTATCACTTTCCCCACTCTTTCTCCAACCTAACCCCTACCTCACTTCTTCCACACCCTCTTTCCTTTTTGCCGCCTCATTCTTCTTCGTCAACCCAATCCCTTGTAAACCCATCCCTATCTTCCTTTCCGCTTTTCCCCAACCATCAACCACCGCCCATCCCTACATTCCCTCTCTACCCACTCCACACCCTTACTCCTCTTACCGTACCAACCTACTTCCCCTCCAACTTCTTCCCCAACCTCCACCCTTCTTCCCCCTACACATCCCCCATCCCCGCCACCCCTTCTCCATCCCCTTCCACATTCCATCCCTTCCACCATTCCCCCACCCCCTTCCCTTCTCCCTCCCCTCTCCTTATCCCCCAAATGTCTCACCACTGCCCCTCCCCATTCCACAAACCCCTCCAGCCATTCGCCATTCCTCACCCCCTGCTTCTTCCCCATCATCCCGTCTCCATCTTCCACCACACTCCTATTCCTTCCATACTACCCCCACTCCCTACTCATCTCCCTCCCTTATTTTCCTCCCCTTTTCTGCCCCATCATTTTCTCCCTTACTTTGTCTCTCTTCCTCCCGTCCTCGGTCTCCCCTTCACTTCTCACCTCTCTTTACCCTCCCTGCTCTGCCCCCCACCCCCCACCCCTTTTTCCCCTGAGTGGGAGGCC
>NC_136991.1:6520000-6527500 GCF_032717465.1 Coenobita brevimanus | reverse complement strand
TTATTTTAGTCCTTTTCATGCTCATCCTTCTTTTGTCTCGTTGCCACTCAACAATTTCCTCCTCTTCCCATTCTGCTCGACTCTCCTCCCGTATCTTCCTTCCGTAAACAAGACCACCATCGCAACACAACACACACACTGCATCATAAGACAAAGCTATTTCTTACCTTTGTCCGTCTTGCTCTTCATGTTCCTCCTCGTCTCCGCACTGCTACTTTCATTCTACTTTTTCTTACTACCGTACTCGTCTTCTGACTCTTTAATGTCCCTTCTTTTCTTTTTTCAGACTCCTCTCTACTCATCCTCCTACTTACTCTTCTTCAGTTTCTCTATAATTCTCCCAAGTTTTCTTCTACTACTTCTTTACACTTCCTTTCAACTTCCTAATAATCTTCTTTAACCTGCTTCATCATCTTGTTACTTTTCCTTATCCTTTTTTTTTTTTTTTTTTTTTTTTTTTTGTACATTCCTACTCCTCTTCTTTATCCATCTTTTTCTTTTTAATATTTGTTTTCTCAAATGATATCTTCTTTTTACTCTAACCTAACTTCTCCCAGGCAACACAAAACAACCCTACCCAACACACCCTACATCATCTGACACGGAGACACTGCTGGACCATGACAAACAGGTTGGTCCATATATAGCGTTCCTCTTTCACTTCGCAGGTGATTTCTCGTGTTGCGGGTACGGCTCAGTAAGCGCTATCAATATCTAACCTGCTTCATTTGCTCACTTCCTACTCCCACTGCCACACCCACGCCCACACCAGCAGAATGAGCAGTCCTTTTAACACATAATATAACTGCTTCTATACCCTTCTTCTTCCTCTTCCAACCTTTCTTCAGTTTCTTTGCAAGAGAGGACACACACACACACACACACACACACACACACACACACACACACACACACACACACACACACACACACACAAAACTCGCTACCCCAAACAAAGTTATTAAGCTCTGGACACCCTTCGTAATGGAGTTAGATCACAGGCAAGTAAATTATTCGGATACAAAATTAAAGGAAAGCTAAAAGAAAAAAAAAAATGTTAGTAAAGGACAACAGTAGGGCATACGAACCAAAAATCACTAACGTCAAAAGAATTTATTACAATTCAAGAGAACACGGAACGATGCAAAAGGAATGAAAATAATAATATACGAAAACTATGAGTAAAAAAAAAAAAAATGTAGCGAAAAGAAGTAGCCCATAAAAACTTTACTAGCCTAGTTAAAGAGTTCAGGGTGCTTCCGCCTCGCTCTATTGCTCTTATCAGTCTCTTCGTTTTCACGTTTTCATGTACAACCGTGTAAACTCTCTCTCTCTCTCTCTCTCTCTCTCTCTCTCTCTCTCTCTCTAATAAACCGGTGTGTGTAGTGTGTGACAAACGACGCTGGGTTACGGTTGGTCACTTTTCAGGGGGTTTAATCGCCTCGTAAACCCGCATTTTGTCTGACACTGCGCATTAAGAGGAGGAGGAGGAAAAGGAGGAGGAGGAGGAGGAGGAGGAGGAGGAGGAAGAGGAGGAGATTAGGACTCCATGCAGGAATGAAGGAAATGAGGGAAATTACTACAACTGGCTGAAACTAGGAGACAGAAATGACAGGATCAGGATTGGATGGAAGAATGAAAGAGAAAAAATAACTGACGGAGGAATGAATGAGGGAAGGACACAGTGGGGAAGGAGAGAGGAAGGACGGGGAGGGAGAAAAAGGGAGAGGAGGAAGAGGAGAGAGAGTATAGGGGAGCGAATAGTGGGAAATGGGACAAGGAGGATCAGGGGATCAAGAGGTAAAGGAGAGGAAGGGAGAAGAGACTGGAAGAATAAAAATGAAATGGAGATAGTGAGAAGGGAGCTAGGAGAAGGGTGATGATACGGAACGAAAACAGACAAAAAGACAGGGATTAGATGATAGTTGAGGCAAGAAGTAAGGAAGAATATCAGATGGGATGGAAGAATGACAGAAGGAGGGGTTGGGGAGGAGGGATGGAGAAGTGAATGGGAAGGGGGCTGGAGAAAGGGTGATGGTAGGCAATGATAACACAGAGAGAAAGACAGGGATTAGAAGATGACAGAAGAGGTAAGAAAGTAAGGATGAATATCACATGGAATGGTAGGATGAGAGAAGGAAGGGATGAGGAGGAGGGATGGAGAGGTGAATCGGAAGGGTGTTGGAGGAATGGTGATGGAAGGACATGGAGAGGAATAGAGCATAAGAGGAAGGTATAAGAGGATGGAGATTTGGGGGTGAATGGAAAAGAGGAAGAATGGGATTGAGAAGAGGTATGGAGATTGGATGAGGACGGAAAAATTAGATGACATGAAACAGGAATGGAAAAGACAAGGAAAAAGAGGCGACGGGGATCAAGAGGGAGGAAGGAAGAAAGAAATTTAAGGAAAAATAGAAAGAAAACACAGAGAAGGAACGAGAAAAAATGAGAAAACAATCAGAAGGGCGGAGGAAGAAAAAATGAAAATAAAAAGAAACGGAAGAGCAGAGACGGGTAGTATAAAGACAAACGAGTAGTACGAGGAAAAGAACATACAACTGAAGGTGAATACTTACCAATATGTAAAGCAAGGGACGGCATATTAACAACTGAATAAATGTGGTAATGGGAGGGAGGAAAAATAGTAATAAAAAAAGGGAAGAAACATTATATATAACAAATGATCAGAGGGATGAGAGGAAAATATGTTTGGCTTTTAATACCGAGGTGAATGAGGGAGGGGAGGTGACAAGAACGGCCAGTGAGGGGAAAAATAAAGAGGGGAGGTGATGCTGGGGGATTAAATGACGGGATTACACAGAAAAGGGCAAGACTAATGGAGGCAGAGGGGAAATGCGAGGAGGAAGGGTGAGGGGAAGAGGAGGGAGAAGACAGGGGAGATGGAGAAGCGAGGTGGAGGAAAGCAGAGGCAGAAGAAAAGGAGGAGGGTGAGAGGAGATAAAGGAATGGGGGAGGAGAAGGGAGGTGGAGTGGTTGGGGAGGTAGAGGAAGGGAGGAGGTAGAGCGGAATGGAAGGGAGAGGGGAGGGAAGGGGAGAGAGAGAGAGACAGGGAGAAGAAGGACAGGACGAGGAAAAAAGGGAAGGGAGGAAGTGGCAGGAGAGTATATAGAGGGAAGGAACAAAGGGAAAAGAACAGGGAGGTAAGAGGATCAACAGGTAAAGGAGAGGGATAGGACAAGAGGATGGGAACTAAAGGGACGGTAGACGAAAAGAGGGGAAGGAAAAGGGAGGGGGAACGAGAAGATGAGAGGAAGGAGAGGGAAGGGAGATGACAAGGTAGGCGGTGAGGGGAGATAAAGAGGGGAAGTGATGGTGAGGCTTACATGAGGAGATTATACAGAAAAGGGTGCGCTGATGGAGGTACGGTAAAGGCAAAAGGGAGGGAGAGGGGAAAGGGCAGGGAAAGGGGAAGAGGAGGTGGAGGAGGGGGAAGGAAAGAGAGAAGGGGAGGGAGAGGTAGCGGGGAAAAGGCGGGAAAGAAAGGGTCTGATGAACGTAAAGAAAGGGGAAGGGGAAGGAGGGATAGGGAAAGGAGATATATACTGTTTGGAGGGGAAGATTCAAGGAAAGAAGAAAGAGAAAGAAGGTATTAAAGGGAAATTAAGGATAGGAGAGAGACTGTGAAGAGGGAGGGAAGGAGAGGGGAGAGGGAGGGGCGGTAGGAGGAAGAGGAGGAAGAATGAGGAGAAGAGGGCTGAGGCTGAGATGAATAAGAGGGAGGGAGGAGAAAAGGATGGAGTTTGAGGTGGGACAGCATGAGGGAAGGGAAGGGGGAAGAGGTTGAGATGTGTGCTAAGGAGGGAGAACAGGAAAGGAGGAAAGTTGAAGTGAATGAGAGGGAGGGAAGAGAAGGGGAAGGGCAGGGAGGCTGAGGCAGGTGTGAGGAAGGGAGAAGGGATAGAGTGGGAGGCTGAGGTGAGAGGGAGGGGAAGTGGGGAAAGAAAGGGAGGTTGAACTGGGTGAGACCGAGGGAGTGAGGGGAAGGGAAGCGAGGCTGAGGTGGGTGAGGCAAGAAACACTGGGAGGGAATGGAAAGAAAGGTGGAGGGTAAGAGGATGGAAGAAGGGGAGGGGAGGGAGGCTGAAGTGGGAGAAGGAAGGGAGGGGAAAGGACCTAAGTTAAGGAAAATGAGGAGGGACGAGAAGAGGAAGGGAGGGAGGCTGAAAGAAAGGCAGCCTGATAAAAATGAAGAATGACGTCATCGTAGTGAAATGATTAAGGAGACCCACCTACTTCCATGACAAAAAGTTTATACAATACAGTAATCATCAGTCACCCTGGGATTCGAAAAGCTGCGCGTAAGACATGGCATCTCCCCCAACTACACCAGGAGGCGCTTAAAGACCATAAAAGGAAAAAAAAAAAAAAGGTACAAAAACATTAAATTCAGTGGACATTCAGAGGCATATTAAAGAGGAAAGAAGACGGGGTACTCAAGAGGGGATACTGGCCCATTAACTCGCGCAAACAGTAAAGATTTTCCATTCCAGCACAGCACTCTCTCGGTTCACGTCGTCCTTTTCCGTATTTCCGAGACCATTAAATATAAACCCGGTAACAGTCAGCCCCATAATACCCCGATGGACACCGTTTATAGCTTATCAAATTTTAGCAAACGTCAGTCGATTATATTCAGCTTGGGAGGTAAACTTCACGGCGAAAGATTTAAGATTAAGTAAGTCTCCTATGAATGCCTGCCACCTCGCCTCTTGGTAATCCTAGCCTTCCCGTAGCACATGAAGAACAGAATCACCATAGGCCCGTATTCTCGTTCCCTAACACCTTTTCTTTAGCGATTTATTTTGCATACTACATCTTACTGTCATCCTCTACGTCAGGTAAATTCTTCCAATGTCGCCTCACTTTACATACGTAACGTATAAAGAGATATTCGCCAGTAATACCTAAAAGTAAATCGCTAAGGAAAAGGTGTTTGGGAGCCTCCTTAACCCAAGAGAATACGGGCCCAAAACTGATACAGTAGAGAGAACAGTAGCCATGACTTGAAGCATTCAGGCAGCTCTATGAGAGAGAGAGAGAGAGAGAGAGAGAGAGAGAGAGAAATAACCCTGTGACCTGAGGTGTGCAGTACTCACCACCATCCAACCTAAGCCAACCAGAGCAGAATTACCTGTGGGGGAGAGACAAGGTAAGGTTAGTAAACACAGGTAAAGGTAAACCGGATAATTGATATACTCCTTTCATATTAACTTCGCTTAAAACTGCCATCTTTTCAACCTGCTTAGCTGTAACAAGAGATTAGCACTACACCATACTAGTCACGAAGAAGCGCTGTGGAAAGGATGTAGAACCATAGTAATGTTTTATTCTGCCACTGAACTCCGTGAAATAGGGTGGATAAGGAAGAATATCTGGGCCAAGTGAAGGTGGCATAATTATAGTACTGGCGTTTTGAGCGTTTAAAATTTATATATAAAAAAAAAAAGTAGGGTGGGAATCTCGAACATATTTACGATCGATTCCCCGTTGAAACCATGATTTGTTTTTTATAGGAAGTACAAGGATCGATGAGTAAAGAGTCTTCCAATATCGTAAGGAGAGGAGAATTATCCTAGGTTATGTCTGTTTTCTGCAGGAAGAACAAGACAGTCTGAGTGCAAAATTTTCTCGTGTCTTCAGCTCTTCCATCAAATAAATAAATAAATAAATAAATAAATACGTATAAATACCAAATAAATACGTAAGTAAATAGAAGAGATAAATGAAATTAAAAAAATTAAGCTATGATAGGGAGTACATAAAAAAAAAAAACTTGAGAAATTCATCACTGTTTATTGGGGTGCGGCAGACACCAGCGATGATACACTGGGCAGGGGAGCAAGGGACAGGGAAGCAGGGGGGTAAAGGAGCAGGGGAGCAGGAGGGCAGGGGAGCAGGGAAGGCGGGGATCGAGGACCTTGAAAATTAATTGGCTTGACCTTTGTCGCTGGTTTGGGTGATCAACAAAGGAGATATACAGACACAGATAGATACAAACAGAGAACAAAGATGCATAAGCTGATCCAAAGAAACAAGCGGATTGCTGGATTAATCGAGAGAGAGAGAGAGAGAGAGAGAGAGAGAGAGAGAGAGAGAGAGAGAGAGAGAGAGAGAGGAGGGGGAAGTCAAATACACAGAGAGGACAAAGGACCCAAACACAAATACACAGAGGCACCCAAGGAACAAAGACACAAGAGGACTATCAAAGTGGCGATAACTAGACACGACCCTAACAGACAGACAGGCATTCGAAACAGCAAGGACAAGTGGATATTAGACAGCTAGAGAATGAGAGACAGCGAGAACGACTGACAAACAGACACAAAGGCAGAAGCAGAAGATACTAATATGGACCCAAAACACAAACACAGAAACAGAGGACCCTCAAATTGACGGGAAAATGGCAGACAGGAAACTAGACAGATAGACAGACAGAGAGACAGCAACAAAGTCAGAATAATTGAGAGAAATAAAAGACACCAACATCCAAATTAATAAAACAGAACAGCGGGAGCACGGATGAACAACACACACACACACACACACACACACACACACACACACACACACACACACACACACACACACACACACACGAGAAGACAAGAAGAACGAAAAATAATAAACATGAATGGAATGAATGGGAATGACTGATACGTAAAGAATGAGAAGGGACGACAGACGGACGAGGAGACAACGTAAGAGACAAACACACGCCAACCTTAACCTCGTGCCCCTCCCCACACCCCACCCACAGAGAGAGAGAGAGAGAGAGAGAGAGAGAGGGGGGGGGCAGCTCTTATTGATCCCATGAAAATAAGCAATTAGGTGCGGGCTGGTGTAATCCCATCAAGGGGCGGGCAGCAGTTAGTGAGTTTGTCTCAATTAAGGGCCGCGTGGTGCTGGGAGTGATGGAGTCAGCATACAGCTCTGATTTAGTCCCCCCACACCCCTCCCACACACCGAGACACACACACCTCCCCCTACTCCCAGCCCCAACCCCGACAGACAAATACTTCACCCCATCCCCTCCACACACCGCCAAACACTACACACATCATCCACGTCTTTGTCGCTTGAAGTTTTCTGTCTGTCCAATGTCTATGCGTTTATGTATCAGTGTGCTGCAACTACTACTACTACTGCTCCTGCTGTTATTATTATTATTATTGATCTATTTGCCTCTGTCTATCTACGTTGCCTTTATGTCTCTACTTGGTTTGTTTGAGTAAATCAAGAGCCACGAGGTGCTGAGTGCGATGTAGTCAGCACACAGCTCTGATTTAGTACACGCCCCACACCTCTCTCCATCATCCCTGTCGCGTCCTTTGTCTCTCTCTCTCTCTTTTAGAATCTCTCTGGGTTCGTGTCTCTTTATCATCAATCTTTTCTCTCTTGGTTTGGAATGATCAAGTCGGCACAGGTCTCCGATACACTGCACAAACCCCCACCTCCCTACACACACATACACACAATCC
>NC_136991.1:6462500-6515000 GCF_032717465.1 Coenobita brevimanus | reverse complement strand
AAATTTTAGTGCCAACTTTATTCAAAAATAATCAAAAGTTGACATTTCATCCTACAACTTTTGCAGAGAGGGAGCAGCGGCCCCAACGATCACATCACTGTTGAATGAAACGGGATTAAGTTCTTCAAACAGCATCATATCTAATGTACCCACTGTCAGGGCGGACGTCTTTACCTAGATGTCAAGTGGGGCGCCCAGCATCCACTCAATCCCGGTAGTGCGACCATCAGATGACTCTACACCGAGTGACAAGCCAAATAATTCCCTGTAATCCAGAACACTATTTACTAAGGTTGGTGGTAACCATTTAACTCAACAAACTCCTGGTGGTCTAGTGGGTTGACGAGCTCCAACAGGCTGATGCCGGTAAGGGTTTCCATTTGATGGGTGTTTGGAAATTACTGTTCATATATTGCCATTCAAGGGGTAGCGAGGCTGGTCACCCTTACCTTAAATGGGAGGAGTGAATAGTCTAGCCTCGATACCCTACGCTCCTCATGGGGTAAAAACGGATTGGGTAATGAAATTATTTACTAATATTACTTTCAATTTAGTCTCCTCATTTTCTTTGTTCTTCCGTCCCTCACATTTCTAACCCTTTTCCACACTGCTTATTTTCCTTATTATATTTTTTCCCTTTAGTTCCCCCATTCACCGGCTTAGTTATGCCCAGTTTCTTCCTTTTATTTAACTTTTTTCCTCTGTTTTCCTCCAGCCTACTTGCTATTCAATTTGTTTTCTCATTTTTTTCGTTCATTGTCTCCCCAAAATTTCTGCTCCAACAATTTTCGGTAACTTTTTCTTGCAAATATTTGGTTTCCATTTACTGACTCCTCCTCCTGCTCTTATGCGCTCTCTCTCTCTCTCTCTCTCTCTCTCTCTGTTTTTCCTTAATTTTCTACCTGCTTTGTTTTTCTATTATGAACTGAATAAAAAGATACGATGCCAAGGATATTTTATAATGAAAAAAAAAAATACTACTGCTGTATTATTCCTTTTGCAGACGATCTATCTACCTCTTTGTCTGTCTTTGTCTCCCATCTAATCCTACCTTGATCCCCACCTTCCTATCATACCCTTCCCATTTCACACCAATGATGTCCTCTCCCCCTTTCTTTCCTTCCCCATTTCATTCTATCACGCTCGTCCCTTCCCTCTCTCTCTCTCTCTCTCTCTCTCTCTCTCTCTCTCTCTCTCTCTCTCTCTCTCATTAGCACCCCCGCCAAGACTGCTACCTGGCCTAGACCCCGTTAAACCCACCTCCTTATGGGCCAAGTTCGGGGGCTCTCCATATCGGCTCACTAAGGTGCCGAAACATACGGGGCCGAGCTGGGCGTGGGGCAGCTGGCAGGAGGGGGGGAAAGAGAAAGCGAGGAATGGAAGAAAAATATAAAAATGAAACCGGGAGAGAGAAAGGATGGAACTGGGGCGTGTGTATGTATGTACTGTGTGTTTGTCCGTGTATATATATATATATATATATATATATAATTTGTTTATTTATGAAGAAATTTGATGTGTGCTAGAGAACGAAACACGTGGACACATATGAGGAAGAAAGAGTAATTGCAAAAAATAAAAAATAAAGTACAAAATGCTAAGAAAATTATACATCCATACATACACACATACATACAAACATACATTATATACATACATATACGGTATTATACGTACTGTACTGTACATAATGAACAGTACACACACACACACACACACACACACACAAACTTTTCCATCCCTTCTCAGTATCCAATACCACCTCTCTCTCTCTCTCTCTCTCTCTCTCTCTCTCTCTCTCTCTCTCTCTCTCTCAAGAAGTACCACTATATCAAGAAACCCACCATATAACACCATACTACCGTTCTGTACAGGTAAATGCATTGCAGTAATTAAAGCAATTATTTGCTATTATTGCTGATGTCTTGAATTGTTCTTGGTATAATTACTTCTAATGTTGATGCTTCAGTGCTTTTGCATCCTTTATTTCGATGCCGTCTACTTTTTTTTTTCAATACTGCCATATGAATGCATTTAGCAGAGGAGAGATTTTTCCAGCTGGAGGGTTAGACAAAGCGACCAGTAACTCCTTCTCTACTATTAACCCCTTCACTACTATTAGCCACTCACTACTGTAAGGTTCTCTTTTCGCTGTAACTTTGCCTGTAACTGTCATCTCTCAGTCTTGAATACAGAGTTCTAACAAGCCATTAACTCTAGAATATCATGCTACTCGCGAAGAAGTGCAGTAAAAAAAGAAGAAAAAAAAAAAAAAAGGACCTAGAGCCATATCAGTGTCTTTTTCTTCCAAGGAGCTACGTGCAATAAGCTGCAAAGGGACGTCGATCCTGGCCAAATTAAAGTGAAGGAACAATAATACGTCGCCTGTTCTATTTCTTTCTTTTTATCACAGGACGATTTTCTTCACCTAAAATGAACCGCTCTTACAGGGATGGAACCAGTGGAAATATTGGATGGGAGAGAGGCATGTTAGAGCCTGAATTCTTTGTTTTAAATCTAACCCCCCCCCCTCTCTCTCTCTCTCTCTCTCTCTCTCTCAACATCTCCACTTGTCGCGAAGGATCATCTACATAATGTTCGAAACAGGCTTCATTGAGGGGACGCCGTTTCTGCTTTTTATTCTTTCTGCCACCCAATGCTTATGGTAAACTCAACCCCTTTCACCCGTCAATTTACTTTGTACGTTATTTTTCCTATGAACAGCGATTTTATATAGCTTTCGAGGGGCATCTTGAACTGAAATGGACGGACACAGCCTTTATAAACCGCACCAGAGTTAAAGATCCTTGCTTGAGATAAATAAAAACGCTTGATGGTACTTTGATCTATCTATCTATTGTCTGACCCCTTAATCCCGTAAGGGGTGACCACAAACAAATCGCCTCCACTTCGCCCAGTACCCCGCAATTTCACTGTCCTGCTCCCAGCTCACACCCCCCTCTGTCATATACAGTACCTCTCCACTCCATCTCTCCATCTCATCCTTGGCCTCCCGCTCCTTCTCCCCCCCTCTCCACCTCACATACACTCTCCTCGTCAGTCTCTCACTCTCCATCCTCTCCACGTGGCCAAACCACCTCAGTGTGTTTCTCCTAACGATTCCTATCACATCCACATCCACACCACAACGCTCCTTCACTTCCTCATTTGTCAGCCTGTCTCTCCATGTGCCGATATACATGAAATTTTCCAGCTGAATGGGACAATGAAGTTTCTTATACGGCGGGAAGTGAATCAAAAATTAAGCCATACACATTCCAGTTACACAGACGAATATTTTCTCCTCCACAAGTTTTACATGAAGAAAACACAAAGGTCTATGAATGAATACTAAAGACTGGAACAGCAACAAAAGACCAAAAGCAATTGAACATCCACATTAACACACACAAATTTACATACTCGTATCCACTTAATACCCCCTAAACACACACACACACACACACACACACCTTAACCTAAACACGCAATAACAAAATCACTTAAATACAATTACCCTAGCCCTGCCCACACAAACAAACACTCCCTCTTTACACACACACACACACACACACACACACACACACACACACACACACACACTCTCTCTCTCTCTCTCTCTCTCTCTCTCTCTCTCTCTCTCTCTCTGACAAATCAAATCCCTCTGTCCTCACCCCGGGGAGCCCAGCTGAGGAGGAAATGAGGTAGGGGAACGGTCACCTCTCGGGGGGAAAGAGATAAACAGGTGGTAAATAGATGGATGGATGAATGGATTGGGTAGGTAGGTGGGTAGATTTAAGTACAGATAAAGCACAGACAGGTGGATGAAAGGATGGATATATGAATAACTGCTTGATAGGTAGGCTGACTGACGTATAGGTATCTAGAGGGAAAGATAGGTAGGTGATGATAGGCAATGACAGACTAATAGCCAGGCAGGTAAGCATACTGACAATGACAACATAAAGTCATTGTTGATATGCACAGGTATATAATCAGATCGAAAGTGGTGTATATGGAGACAGACTGATATTCTTTTAAGGACTGCTGAAGACTAGGGTCCTGTTTGCTTCCTAGATGCCCAGATTCGGATGTAAAAAACAGAACAAAGACAAATGAATAGGCAGACAGATAAATAGCTAGAGACAAATGTGTATCGAAAACATTAATCCACTAAGAAGAAAAACACTTAAACTGGCAAAACAAACGTAAACAATTGATTCAGTAATACCCAAATCAGTTTTAACACCTGACCAGAAACAAGGACCGTTCCCAAGCCCCGTTCATCCCCTTCTCCTTTCCCATGAACGTGTCCATCGCCTTAAGGAACGGAAACGCCCCTTACAATTTCGTTCTGGATGCCGAGTGTGGGATCAAACCTATTTCTTAGGGGGTGACGACGATGGCGGAGGCGGCGGCGGTGGTGGTGGTGCTAATCCGTGTGATGATGAACAAAGGAAAGGGTGGTGTGGAACAGAAGGGATAAAGGGCATGAGAGAGAGAGAGGGAGAGAGAGAGAGAGAGAAATGGATTCCCCGAGCTAGGCAACTAAGCCCATATAGCCCCGCTGGGTTACAGGAGGACGCTACTCCTCCCGGCGACGGTAGCCCAGGCGAGGCTCGAACTTGCGACCTCCCGATCACAAGCTCAGCGCGCTACTACTGTGCTACCGCGCCCCCAGAGAGAGAAAGAGAGAGGGAGGACGCAGTGAGCAAAGAGTTTAGATGTCCTGATCCTCGGCAGGGGTGAGGGTAGGAGGGGGGGGAAGCAATAAAGAAACTGATGCAATGAGGTCCGTGTTGGAAGTGCCACTGGAGGCTTCGTAATACCTTCACCTAAGCGATTTATTTTCTATATTACACTTTCACAGTTTATAGATTATTTATACTGCTTTAACATCGGCATGCTTAACATCAATAACACACTGGATATTAAGGTGTAATGAACAGATTAATACACTGAAGAATAGGTGCTACGATATCACCAAATCCACTTAGAATACGACCCTGGATACTGCTTGAAAAATGTGAATAAATACGAAAAATACTTAGAGCCTCGAGTACTGTGTGTCTACCAGTACATATCACGTGAATGTAAAAACCACAATGGCACAATAGTAAAATATACAAGAACAGAAAACAAAAGAACGCTAGAAGTGCAATACCCGCGCCCACCAATTTGTCGAAGGACCGAACATTTGACTTTGCCATGTGACCCTGGCTTCAGACCGACTGCTAAAAAAATCAAATTTCTTCATCCCTGCCAGACCCTTAACCTTTCCACAAAGTTTTGTCCAAATCAGATCAAAACTGAGCTGACCTTGTCCTGTGATCCTGACATTTGACTGATTGTTCCCGAAATCGAATCCCTTCGCTCTTGCCTTACAAAGAACTTCCACCACGTTGGGTCTCAACTACATAAAAACTGTTAAAGCTGACCTTGCTAGATCAAACTTAACCTAGCGTTGTTGTCAGGACTCTTAAAATATCATAAATAATAGCTAATAGCATAGGTGTAATCTAGAAGGTTCAGTCGGTCATGGTTAGGGCCGGCAGGAAATATCGTCATCATATTCCTTGACCTTTAATCCACTGCTCTCTAAAACAATAAGTAACTCCTTAGCTAGCCCTCAACGCCTCACCAAGTTTGGTCAAAATCTAATAAAAACGGAGCTATTTTGTTCACAGACAGACAGACAAATAGGCATAAAGAAACACAGAAACACACGTCGAGTAAAGCATAATACCCGGTCTCGCTTCGCCGGTGAACGTGTAAAAAGGTATTATTCGAATATACAATGCCCATCTTATAGACTTTTCTCATATTTTTTTTCTTCTAAGTTTGTGTCCTCATTACCACCGCCACACAGGAATCAATAACACTATACCCCCATCAAGACAAACTCGTTCCCTGTGTGGAAGCCAGTCAAATATCAATAACCCGGCTCACTTATCCCATTACCTCCGACGCGTCCCATCCAATCCGTCTCGACCGCTATTCATTATTTAAAAGAAAAAAAAAAAAAATAGATGGGGTGTTTACCTGTCTGCGGTCAAACCAGGAGGGTCTCCCTTCAATCACTGGGGAATTTGTCAGGTCGCGCCGCCCGTCAAAACAAAGGCTAATTTTCACGGGAATTAACAGGTATTCGTCATGTATTCTTAACTCTCTCTCTCTCTCTCTCTCTCTCTCTCTCTCTCTCTCTCTCTCTCTCTCTCTCTCTCTCTCTCCGGTGCACGGTGCATGTTACTGTGGATCTACTATATATATCTATACAATTAAAAATAAAAAAGAAAAAGAAAGAAAAACGAAGAGAGAGCCAAAAGCTGAACCCGGGAAAGTTGCTCGTCCCGGGAAAAGTTGAAGAATTGGTCCAAAATGTAGATTTGTTCATTTCAAGATGCCGACACACACCGTTAGAAGACTACAGACTAAGGGAAATAAAACATAAGGACGACGACAGTTGGGAGAGAGAGAGAGAGAGACAGACAGACAGACAGAGAATGTGTGTGTGTGTGTGTGTGTGTGTGTGTGTGTGTGTGTGTGTGTGTGTGTGTGTGTGTGTGTGTGTGTGTGTGTGTGTGTGTGTGTGTGTGTGTGTGTGTGTGTGTGTGTGTGTGTGTGTGTGTGTGTGTGTGTGTGTGCGTGCGTGCGTGCGTGCGTGCGTGTGTGCGTGCGTGCGTGTGTGTGTGTGTGTGTGTGTGTGTGTGTGTGTGTGTGTGTGTGTGTGCGTGCGCGCGCGCCTACATGCTTGTGTGCAAGGTCCGTACGATTTAATAGTATACCGGGTATATTTTCTAAAGCAATAAGAAACGAGTCGGTACTAAAAAAAGAAAAAAGGGACAAATCTACCCACCCTAAACATTCCTACATCCCAAGCGTCCAAAATGAAGATGAACACACACACACACACACACACACACACACACACACACACACACACACACACACACACACACACACACACACACACACTCCCCACTAACACATGCATACTAACTCCCCCACAACCCCCCCCTCTCTCTCACAATCATCCTACACTCCCCCACCCACCGATACACACCTTCCAGCACTCACCTGTATAAACCCAAACAGCAATTAGCCGCAGCCAACACCTGGAATTACCCGACCTCGCTAATGGATGGGCCACGTTATTGACCATTACCGGGAGGCCATTTTTCTATTAGGGAATGCGAGTCACGGGCAAAACTGGCGGCGTTTTTGGTGATCGACATGTTCCTGGTGCAATTATAAAAGGACGGAGAAAAATGGTGGTGAGGTCAGAGAGTTGTGAAAGAGGGGAGAAGAGTGAAATTTAATAGAGAGGCGAGAGAGAATTGTGAAAATGGAGAGGAGAGAGAATTAGACTTGCGTGAGAGGAGAGGAGAGTGACTTGCGCAAGGCTTGAGGACAGAGAAAGTTGTGAAAGACTAGAGGACAGTGAGAGTTATGCAGGCGAGACGATATGGAAAAAGCAGAAAAGACGACAAGAGCGTTGTGGCAGACTTGAGGACAGAGGAAATACATTGCACAAGGCTATATAAGGACAGTGGGAGAAGGCGGGGGCGTAGGAGGATAGAAACTCAAGTATGAAAGGAAAGAAGAGACGAAGAGAATGTTAGGAAATTACAGAACGACAGAGGGGAAGGAAAGGAAACTGGGAAAAAAGTTTAACGTGAAAAGAAAGGTGGGGAAGGAACTGAGGAAGAATGTACCGTATATATCAAGCAATGTAAGATATTAAGGTACGGGAAAGAAGTGTTAGGAAATTGAAAAGAAAGGTAATATATATATGAAAAGAAAGGAGCCGGAACTGATCAAGAAATTATAAGTAAAGAAATGCAAGAAATGATGCTACGAAAAAGAACTAAGTAAGGAAGTTGAAATATATATATATATATATATATATATATATATATATATATATATATATATTTATGTATATATATAGATAGATAGGTAGATAGATAGAGAGAGAAATAGATAAGATAGATTGATAGATGGATGGATAGATGTATAGAAAAATAGATAGATAGATAGATAGATAGATAGATAGATAGATATAGAGAGAGAGAAAAGGAGGGAAATGGGAAAGAAGACATATGGAAAGAAATACAAGAAAGTAAGGTAGGGGAAATGACGAGGTAAGGGAATGTCACTCACAGGCAAAACCGAGGGTATATTTGGTGATCGACGTGTTGGTGGTGCAATTATACAAGGACGGAGAAAAATGCTGGTGAGTGCACAGAGACAGGGAATTGCGGCAGGGGAGAGGAATGTGAGGTGTGGGAGGGAAGAAATAGACGACACGGAGGGAAGAAGGGAAATATTACGACATGAAGGAAAGTAAGAAGGATACGTTAAGAAACGAAAGAAAGAGGAACGGAAGAAAGGAGGGATGAGGAGACTGGCGAATGAGTTAAAGAAAGAAAGAAAAAAAAAAAGGTGGGTTAACTAACGTAATCATTCATGTTTTGCATCACTGGTAATATGTTATGGGCATACAGTGTTGTCAGCCTTTTCAACCACGTTGATAATGCGTTATGTAAAGTAGAATGTAATCAGTTTTACTTATCTTCACAGTGTCATATTCGTGCCATTACTTCTCATGCCCAATCTCAGTTTTAGCAATACGACCCATAGCTACTGGGAAATGAGTGATAGGAAATCAATGTGAAGGAGAGAAAAGATAATATGATAAACGAAAAATAGAGACGAGGAAAGTGACACCTGGGTATAGGATATGTTTAATGATGAAAGAATGATGAAAGTAAAAGCGAAGGGAAAGAGGGAAAAGAGGATATGATAAATGAATGAAAGAAAAATGAAGAGACGGATGTACAGCACAATTTATCACAAAAAATGAACGAACGATGGAAGAAAAACATGGCATAAATTAAAGGACGAAAAAGAAACGAGAGACGAATTTACAATTTATGCAAAAAGATTAGAGAGCGATGAGAGGGAGAAAAAGAGGATATAAATGAAGATGAAGAATGAAAAGATGCAAGGACGAAGGAAGGGAATTTGAGTCGCTGCAAGAGAATAATGGCCTTTTTATTTAATGATTTGTCTGGTGACTTGCTGGTAATGAAGAAAAGGGGCCTTAGAATTAATGCTTACCGATTATACTTAACTAAGCGCAACACTGCCATCTCACCACCACGAATACTGAGTTGTAGCAAGAAATTATCGCTAAAATATGATGCTAGTCAAGAGGATGTTCTGTGATGTGGATGGTGAGCCTTGGCATTGTATTTCTTAGTGAGTTAAGAATAAGTAGAGTGAAAAGTGGACGAAAATATCCAAGTTAAAATAAACTATGCACGTGGGTCATTAAGACACAGAGTTATTCTAAGGCTCACTCTTCCCCTAAAATATAACATGCAACCATCAAATTTACATCCAGGTCCCCATTTGTGCTGCTGGTTGAACAGGGATATGGGGAAAGCGCTCTCTCCCTCTCTCTCTCTCTCTCTCTCCCTCTCTCTCTTTTATTAGTCTGACATAACCCAGAATTGAACGCAGGGTCTTCAGGTTTCAAGCGTGATATTCAACCACTGCAGCACAGACTACAATATATATAAGGAGAGAGAGAGAGAGAGAGAGAGAGAGAGAGAGAGAGAGAGAGAGAGAGAGAGAGAGAGAGAGAGAGAGAGAGAGAGAGAGACTGTTTACAACTTAAGGGGTCCAGGAAGACGACGAAAGTATAATAGCGTTCCACTGATTCAGAAATTGAGCTGATTTTTCTATTACCCTACTGATCCTTGCTACTTTCCCCCCTTCCTTCCTTCCTTCCTTCCTTCCTTCTTTCCATTATTTGTTTACTTATTTATTTCTTTATTTCTTATTTATTTATTATTGTAAGTATATATCCTTTCACATGCCCTTAAAAATATATTCTTGGTCGTCTCGTCTCTCTCTCTCTCTCTCTCTCTCTCTCTCTCTCTCTCTCTCTCTTTCCTTTTTCCTCCTCCCCTCCACCCCTTCTCCTTACTTACTCTCTTCTCTCCCTCCCTCCACTTTTCTTCACTCCTCAATTCCACCCAACACTCTCACCGTCCTCCTCCCTTCTCTTCATTCGTCTTCCGTTCTTCCTCTTCTGTCTCCCCCTCTTCTCCTTCCTCCCTTTTCTTGTTCTCTTCATTCCTCCTCCTTTCCTTTCTCTCCATACACTTCATCCCTTCTCTTTTCTCCTCTTACCTTCCCCTCTCCACTCTTATTCATTAATTTTCTTCTCTCCACCTTCTTCCCCTTTTTCACTCCTCCTCCTTTCCTCCTCCTCCTCTACACTCTTTCTTGCCTTCCTCTCCCCTCTTGTTCCTCTTCACTCCTCCTCCTTTCCTCCCCCTAGCCTCTCTCCCTCCTCTTTCCTCCTCCTCTTCTCCTCCTTTCTTCTCTCCAACTTCCTGAAAACCCACCAAAAACAACATATATTTAGGAGGCGAAATTCCCAGAGGATATTGGGGGAAAATCCTGAGGAGGATCTCTTGGGAGGACGATGAGGAGAAGGAGCAGGAGGAGGAGGAGGAAAGATGAAAGAAGATGAGAAATAAAAAAATAAGGAGGAGGAGGAGGAAGAGGAGAAAGAAGAATTAATACAGGATGAAGGAAGGAGGAGGAGGAGAAGGAGGAGGAGGAGGAATTAAACTAACAGGATAAAAGAAGACAGGGAAGAAAAAGGAAGAGAAAGGAAAGGAATGGTTTAAAGGAACAGAGGATTACCGAAGAAAGGAAAGGCGGAGGATATGGATGGATAGATTTGAGGGAAGAAACAGTGAAAAGAAATGAGGAAAGAGGAGAGCAAAAGAAGAAGAGAGAGAGGGTGGAAGAGAAAATGATGGAAAGAGAGAGGGAGGAGGAGGAGCGAAGGAGAAGGAAGCAGGGATAAAGGGGAAGGAGGGAGGAGAAGAAAGCAGGTTGGAGAAGAAAAAAGGGGGAAGGAAGGGAGGAAGGATGGAAAAAATTAATGAATGCAAAAAGGAATGAAGAAGAGAAGGTAGACAGGGAGAATGAGGGAAAGGCAAGGAAGGATGGGAAAGAATTCGAACAATGGGGAAAAAAAAGAGATGGAAGAGGGAACGGGAGGGATGGAGCAAGAGGAATACAAAAGGTACATGAAAAGTTTAAGAAGACTGGGAGAACATAGATGAACCGAGGAAAGAAATTACGAAGAAAACAGAAGCAAATGAAGATGACAAAGCTAAGAGGGAAACAAAAGGAGGAGGAGGAGGAGGAAATATGGTAAAGGAGGATTGCATGAAATGGTTAATTCGTAGTTTGGAAGATATAACTAACTGAAACATGATCCCACAACTTCGCTCTCTCTCCCTCTTCATCATCCAAGTTCCATTGTCTGTACTTTCTATTCCTCTCTCTCTCTCTCTCTCTCTCTCTCTCTCTCCATATCCCTGTCCTTCTACCCCACTTGCTTCATTCAACAAAAACTTTATACACACAAACTCTGTCCAAATGAAAATATAAGTTATTTCATAAAGTTTTGTCGTGATACCGGTCTGCGTGCGTGTAGCTTTGCAGGAAAAGTTTTACAAAATCCATTAACTTGAAAACAACATGAAAATATGAGCTTAACATGTTTTAAGAGGATTTTAATGTTTCCAGCATTATCTATCTACTACCTATCTATCTATCAATTTATATACCAGTATATCTACCAATCTATCTATCTATCTATCTATATATATATATATATATATATATATATATATATATATATATTTTTTTCCATTGCCAGACGCCATGTATCCCAAACGGGGTGGTCAAGGGCTTAGAGTTAATTGTTTTACAGGGAGGGGCACTAATCCTCCACCAACCCCTCTGGACACGTAGAGAGAACGTAATATATATATATATATATATATATATATATATATATATATATATATATATATATATAGTTATCTATCTATATAGATATATATAGGTAGGGTGTCAGAAAAATATATACACACTGAAATGTGAATAGATGCACACCTTAATAATCTCCGATTCATTTATACACTTCCCTTTGAGAAAGAGATGTGCAAGTAAAATGCGGCGTCAAAACTGGTACTGAAGTGTTACCAGAGCTTGAGGGAGTGCACAAAGGCCAGTGGCAGTGAGACGTGATGTTTGGACAAACCCTGGTACGCGACATACCATATCATGCAGCAGTGATAAGTCTAAGGCAACTAATATTCGTTGTCACAGTGTTAGAGGCATATCTCCTCTGTGGCAAAAAGGAAATTCAAGAGGCCAAACAACTTATTAAATCTTCAATAGCTCATTAAAGTGTGCATACATTTTTCTCTAGCCATCCAGCCTTCTCTATCGCTCCCCAGTATCCTCTTCACTTTCTCCTTTTCCTATTCTCTCCCTCCCTACTTCAATCTATCTTTCTCCTCTCTCTTTCTCCCTTCTTTGCCGCGTTCTTCCCTCCTTCAAACCCACCCCCCACCCTCCTCATCCCCTCCTTCCTCCAGCACCCTCTCCCTTAATCCGCACCTTTGTCCTCCCCTGCCCCCAGCCCTCCTAATCCGTACACCAATCACCGGGCTCCTTGCATCACCCACTAAACTCCCCTAATCCCATTGGTCCTCACACACAGCGGTAATGTCGGCTCAGGAACCAATCACCGTGAATGCCTATTGTCACTCGGATTGGTAAACAGATGAGCTGGGGGAGAAGAAGGAGAGTTGGGGCAAGATACGTGAAGGAGAGCTGGGACAAGATAGGCTACGTAAAGTTAGATTAAGATACGTGAAGGAGAGATGGAGCAAAATTGGCTACGTAAAGGCGACTTAGATTAAGATATGTGAAGGAAAGTAAAGGCAATGATAGGCTACGTGAATGATAACTGTGGTTCTTTACGGGCAAACAGATGAGCTCGGTTTAGGATGAGGTGCCTGAAAGTAGGATGGGTAGACCGAGATACGCGATGAAGTGACAGACGAGGATCCGCGAAAGAGAAGTAGACCAAGAGCTGTGGAAAAGTAGACCAAGATCGTGTAGGAAAGGTAGAGTAGGATATGGGAAGGAAATGTACAATGGAACACAAAGAAAGGCAAAAAGCAACAGACCTCTAGGACCCTTCGAGGCTGTTTTTACAGGGAAACTTACCCCTAATAAAATACTCAGTGAGTTAAAGACAAAGGACAGAAAAGCGTCTCGGCCTTTTGGCTAAGCTCTAAGATGTACATAAACCAAAGCTCGTAAAGGAGAGATAGACCATAATTCGTCTTGGGAGATTATGATGATGATAATAATAATAATATTAATAATAATAATAATAATAATAATAATAATAATAATAAGAAGAAGAAGAAGAAGAAGAAGACGAAGAAGAAGAAGAACATGACACCACGAGCACATTCCTCTGCCAACGCCTATACCGGACAACTCTGGCAGCGGATTCTGAAAGGTGTCTGGGTTACGAGAAAATCTGCGAGAACTTTTGCGATGTGCATACGAGGTTTTGATAAGTGGTATTCTGGAGAGTGTTGTACGACAATCTTAAAACTAACACCAGGTTGCGCCAGGGCAAGTGTTGGCCAATCAAGGAGCGGAAGGTTTCTCTATTTAAACCTGAGTAAACCAATCACAGTACACCGGAGTATGACGTCATAGTGGTAGCAGACGATGTTTCCACACCGCCAGTCATAATTTCCAAGACAGTATTGAAGCAGTGGAAGACCACCAAAATATTATGTACAGAAGGGCAGTGAACTTCTCAGAGGAAGAAATAAGTGCGCTGATTCATAATTTTTTCGACATTGTGTCATGTAGGCTATCACCATATTTTATATGAGTTTCTTCTTAACACTGGCTTGTTTAATCGAATTTTTGTGAACATTATATCAATAGGCTATAATTTGTTTGTAGTAAAGGCAATATTGGCCGACAATGCTAGTTTTACCACATATGTCGAAGTATAGTACTTGCTCCGTTATAGTATTCTGGCATCGTCTACGACGGTCTGTGCCACTTGTACTTATTATTTTTTGAAAAATCGCAACAGTTGTATGCACTTAAGGATTAATTGATGCATGATTTAATTCTCAGGATTTGAGGGATGTTTGAGCTACAACATTTGTAAAAATAGGGGAGTTATAAGGCTTACGATGTACTTAGGGCTGCCCCTCAAATGGCGCAACTCTACGAGGAGAATTGACAGCACCGCATAGGGTTTGCGCTCGTTTTCTAGGGCTCCAGAATATGCACTTAAGTGAAAAGTTGCTCTTACGCCCAAAGATGGTGGATTTGCGAGGATTTCTGAGCTTTCAGAATCCGCCCCCAGGTCACCGCCAAAATTTAATCAACTCTTCTTCGGCCCATGACCCACATAGACCTACATAAATTTGAATGAAATCCATTAGTAACTGTTTCAGATATTTTGTAGACACACAAGCAAAAAACACACAGATAAACAGGGGTGAATACATAACTTCATTCAACTCCGTTGGCATTGATAATAAGAATGAAATTATTTCTCTCCGTTACCAGACAGAACTAATGATAAGTTTGACACTGTAGTCATGTTTCTTTTCCAATCTTGTACCCGCTGGCTAATCTTTGGAACCTACTAGATAATCCTTCCCTTAAGCCTCTGATCATCTCCTCAACATGTTGGAAAAATGCGGTAACGGGAAGTGCCTACGAGAGAGGGTGACTGGGAGAAGCGGCTGACCGAGACAGGGGGATTACGGCGGCCGAGTTTGTCTTTGAATGGCTTGGAAGGATGGAAGAATGAAAAGGAGGTAGATGAAAAAAAAAAAAAACATGAAAAGACAAAGGTAAAAGAACTTCAGGAGGAGGAGGAGGAGGAGGAGGAGGAGGAGAGAGAGAGAGAGAGAGAGAGAGAGAGAGAGAGAGAGAGAGAGAGAGAATTATGACAATCGATCAGTGTTTGGTTATTATAAGATTATTCGACCGCATTAGCAAAGAATCTCCCCTCCCCCGCGTCTCTCTCTCTCTCTCTCTCTGGCTATAAACAACCTTCCTTCCCCCATTTAAGACACATAACAGCTCGTCTCCTTAAACTACCTCGTGCCAAGCCTTCTAATTCACAGCTAAACCCCCCTTAACCCTTTGACTACGAGGACCTTTTTTTATTCTCAACCCCCAGACGATTTTATTCAGCCTGGGGAAGAAACTAGATCTTAAGGAAGGGATTAGGAACGACCTCCAACAATAGGATTAGAGTATTGGATTATTTCGTTCTTAAAATATGTTGATTAGATATATCGATAGGTAAATAGACTGACATACAGATACATAAATAGGTTGATAGATAAATATACAGACAGACAGACAGACAGACACAGATAGACAGATAGATAGATAGATGGACAAACATATTTTTCTTCCAGTGGTTGTTTGGCTTTATTCATTGTTTCAATCATTCAGAGTGAGAGAGAGAGAGAGAATGATTATAACTCTCTCTCTCTCTCTCTCTCTGCATTAAGCTGAAGTCCTACGTAAGTCCTTTACAAACGACCTCCGGACTCGGTGCAAGCATTAAGCAGATTCTCAAGTGTGTGTGTGTGTGTGTGTGTGTGTGTGTGTGTGTAAATCCGTACCTGTGAGAGTTATGGACAGTACCGTATGTGTCGCCATGTGTGTCTGTGAGTTTAAACAGTAGATATATATATATATATATATATATATATATATATATATATATATATATATATGCAAGCGTGTCTGTGAGGGTGGGTGTGCTTGTGAGTCTGTGTGTGCTTGTTTGTGTTTTATCTGCTTAATTGACACACCTTACCAGAAGCCACTGATGCGTAAATCATCATCATCATCATCAACTTACTCTCTGCTGCTGTGAAGGAAGTGTGTACAATAAGTATGTAGTAACAAATTTATTATTCTCTATGTATAAAAAAAAAAAAAAAAAAAAAAAAAAAAGCATTACAAATCAATCTGAAAAATTCCTGGGCGTTTGTCCTGAAGTGTACAGTAAATAGCAACAAAACGCAAGACAAAATAATATAAGACGATAAGTGATAATGTTACGAGATAAAACTTTATTTCACTGGGTCCACTAAACTGTGAGGGCATGTCCGTCACTGCCCTCCCTGACGCATCATATCTAAGAGAATAATCCATGAACACAGAAACGCACCCTGCCTCTCCCAGCTTAATAATAATAACCACGAGAGGAATATGAGAAGCAAAAGAGCTAAAAGAACAGAATATTTGTCCTCGACTGAATAAATGACATGGATAAAATCATTTCAGTATAAGAGGTTCTTAAAAATTAATGACATGTATAAATCAGCGAACAGTGGACTTTATTTCTCCCACGTAAACCAGCCAATCTAAATGGCACGAGTCTCATAAATAAATAAGGCAACGGTGTAGACTATCAATAAATTATGCAGTGTATGAAACTTAAATATTATACCAATAAGTAACGAAAAATTTGTAAAAACTATACGGACTACATCCATCTATCTCTATCCGTTTATCTACCTATCTATCTATATATCTATAAATATTACATATACAGCCTATATATATATATATATATATATATATATATATATATATATATATATATATATATATATATATATATATATATATAATGTTAATTATGGCAAAAACAGTTACGTGTAAACAAACGATGAGATGTGCGAATAATTTTCCATCACTATGGTATTCACTATATATATATATAATCAACTCTGACTCCTATGCCTCCCCTTTAACTTAATATAATCGTCTCACGTGCGCTGGAACTTAATACTAGAAAGAAGCGACCATGATTTAATGGTCGACCTTAAGTTAATGGTGACAGATTTTACAAAAAGGATTTCACTGAATTCCCAGTTAAATAGCACCGTCTGCCACAAGCTAGACTTAAATACTGGACAAGACTGGACCATGAGAAGATTAACCAGTCCAAACATAAAACAAAGATTTAAAAATGGACTTGAGTAATGCATGGCTTGTGTATGAAACTGCAAAGCGTATAATAGTTCAAAAATGAATAACATGGCTGTGTATACTCATGAGTTAGTATGTGTATGAATAAATTAGTGTGTGTGTGTGTGTGTGTGTGTGTGTGTGTGTGTGTGTGTGTGTGTGTGTGTGTGTGTGTGTGTGTGTGTGTGTGTGTGTGTGCGTGTGTGTGTGTGTGCGCGCGCGCGCGCGCGCGCAGGCCGTGTAGGCAGCTTTTTAATAGGATTGACCGAGCTCTACACACACCGTAAGCCGCTTAATGTGAGCTTGCTAAACACACACACACACACACACACACACACACACACACACATAAATATACAACGTCACACTATATTACTGTACATGTGGGAGAGTCTGCCGTGTGTGTGTGTGTGTGTGTGTGTGTGTGTGTGTGTGTGTGTGTGTGTGTGTGTGTGTGTGTGTGTGTGTGTGTGTGTGTGTGTGTGTGTGTGTGTGTGTGTGTGTGTGTGTGTGTGTGTGTGTGTACACTTGCTCCACTAAACACAAGCGCATTGTCTCGTATTTTCCACACAAGGATAGTTTTACAGAATGAGTCGTCAGCAACTCTATTTCCATGAAGTTTAACAGCACTTCATAAGCCCTCTCCTAAGCTGAATAAAATCGTCTGGAGGTAGCAGGAGAAATATGAAAAACCGTCGTCGCACCGGATAACCCTCATATTCCTGATTTCTTTTTCCAAACTGCGGTCACCTTCAAACAGCAAAATCTGTACACTGAGAAAGACTAGCCTACCTGTATTTCACACCTGGTGTGTTGTCGAAGAGGGTCGCCTTCATTTGGTGTACCTATATAACCATGCGGCCCGGTTGTACACATAACCCTCAGCTCCTTCCTATCCCCTGGAGGATGGACTGCATAAAGAAGCAGGGCAACTACTACTACTACTACTACCACTACTACTACTACTACTACTACTACCACTACTTCTACTACTACTACCACTACTTCTACTACTACTACTAATGCTGCTGCTGTTGCTGCTATGACTGTACTACTAAAACAACAACTACTATTACGGTACTACTACTACTACTACTACTACGACTAAGAATTCGTGTATATTTCTATCTATCTATCTATTGCCAGACGCCTCAATCCCGTTTGGGGTGGCCACAAACAAATCGCTTCCAAGTCGCCCTGTCCCCCGCCATTTCACTGCCCTGCTCCCAACTCACACCCCCCTCTCTCATATACCTCTCCACCCCATCCCTCCATCTCATCCTCGGCCTCCCCCTCCCTCTTCCCCCCTCCACCTCACTCACATACACTCTCTTCGTCAGTCTTTCACCCTCCATCCTCTCCACATGGCCAAACCACCTCAGTGTGTTCCTCCTAAAGCTTCCTATCACATCCACATCCACACCACAACGCTCCTTTATATCCTCATTCGTCAGCCTGTCTCTCCACGTGACTCCACAGGCTCCTCTTAAATAACTCATTTCCACTTCTCTCACTCTTGACTTGTGTCCTTCCAACAATGTCCAAGCTTCACTTCCGTACGTTAGAGTTGGTATCACAATACTGTCATGTAGTAACTTTTTCACTTCCATGTTCACTTCCCTGTTTCTTATCACTGCTTTCAAAGAACCAGCAACCTTTCTTCCCTGCTGCACCCTTTCAAGCACTTCATCCTCCAAACCTCCATCCTTACTCATCACACTACCCAAATACTTAAACGTACTCACATTTTCCAATTCCTCACCATCCAACCTCGCTGTACATTCACTAACTTCACCTCTCTCAAAGACCATCACTTTACTCTTCCCTACATTCACCTTTAGGTTCCGTTTCTTACACACTCTCTCAAACTCATCCACCAAGCCTTGCAGCTCCCCTTCGTCTTCACTCAACAACACAGTATCATCTGCAAACAACAGTACAGGGAGTTTCCAAACACTATCCTCTCTCACCATGGCCACTCCAACATCCACTACCCTACCTTGTACCTCTTTTATTACCTCATCCATGTACAGATTGAACAACCATGGAGACATGACACATCCCTGTTTCTAACCAACTTTCAGAGAGAAAAATTCACTTAGTTCACCATCCACACGCACTGAAGCCTTCGCACCATCGTACAATCTCTCCACAGCATTCAACAACTTCCCATCTACTCCATATATTCTTAACACTTTCCACAATCCTTGTCTATCCACCCTGTCATATGCTTTCTCCAAATCCATGAAAGCCGCATACAACTTCTTTCCCTTCTCTAGAAACTTTTCCACTAAAGATCTAAGAATGAATATCTGATCTACACAACCTCTTCCCTTCCTAAAGCCTCCCTGTTCTTCTCCAACTAATTTCTCTGTTCTTTCTCTAACTCTGTCTATAAGTATCCTACCATACACTTTTTCTATTATACTAAGAAGACAAATGCCCCTATGATTACCACACACTTCTTTTTCCCCTTTTCCTTTGTACGAGGGAATAATTATACCTGACTTCCAATCCTCCGGGACTCTACCTTCCTCCCAGGCCAATCTGCACATCTTCCACATCCATTCTACTACTATCTCTCCCCCATGCTTCAGCATTTCACCACACACTCCATCAATTCCTGGGGCTTTCCCCGATTTAACTTTCTTCATTGCTTCCACAACTTCTGTTTCTCTTTAGTTTATTCTCATCACTTTCAGAGGTTCTCATTCAGCTTAGGAGAGCCTTTTTTAATATCAGGAGTCATGAGCCTTCATTAACGTCTTCAAGACATTTTTCCTAAATTCAATACAATCACCTGGAAGCAGAAAAAAAAAATCACAGGCTTGAGGGAGGTAAATATCGGACAGTTCTATAATGTGCTAATTTTCTGGACCTCTTACAACAATTTCACTCTATTTTTTTTTTTTTTTTACTACGACACTTTCCAAACTTCCTCAGTCCCTAAACACCTCCAATCTGCGAGCACCTAAAAAGCGGAAACCTTAAACAGGGGGAATTCCTACCTATCTTTGGCTCAAGCCCTTCAGTAGTAATGATGCCTTTGATGTTCCATTCTCCCAGCCACCAGAAGATCATATTCATCATTAAGAAGGCCCTCAGTCTCAAAAACATTAAGGAGTCAGTGGATTTCGTTCCTATTCATTTCCCTACACCAGGCCTCCCTATGTTGATTAAAATGACATGACGTTAGTATGAAAGAAATCGTTATCCGAAAGATAGCGTTAAATTCAAAATATAAAAACTTTCAGCTACAGTCAGCATTTTCATAACAGCCTGGATAATCCACACACAACCTCTTCCTACCATTATCAGAATGGTGAATGTGTGTTGCACATGGTCACTAAGTCCACAACTCGGTACTCGGATCTCTCTCTCTCTCTCTCATATACAGTATGTATGTATATATATATATATATATATGGTGAGTGTAGCCTATACACTGTATATACACTGTATATGGCTAGTGAGGGAGTGATCGCCCTCTACCTACACAGATCAAAAGCCCTCGGGAGCAGAGGGGTGGTTGCTTTCTCAGGCAGAGGAACTCCTTAAGAGTGAAATGGCTGGGAAGCATGCCGGCACGTGACTGGCTACAGCATAGCTGGGTCTTTCGGGTGTGGGCAATCAGGCAAGTTAGCTGCGTACTGCGACTGCAACACAATGGCGAGGTGTTCAGGAAGTTAGCCAAAGAAACCTTGATGGACTCTGAAAGAACAATAATGGCCCCCAGTCCCGTGCAGCCCTTAAATGGGCAGGGGGTGCTAAGAATCTCACGGTTGCCTCAGTTACAATCTAATTCCTTTGTCAATGCAAAAAATACAATTAAAATTGGTAACTGGAATGTGAGAACGCTAAATCATGACGGTAAAATCGATGAGTTAGTGAAGGTTTTTCAAAATTACGGACTTGATATTTGTGCTCTGACAGAAACAAGATTAACTGGAGTCGATAAGTTGGATTTGGAGGATGGTATACGTTTACTGATATCTGGTCGACAGGACGGAATGCATTATCAGGGAGTAGGATTGTTGCTGGGTTGTAAGGCAAATAAGGCTTTATGTGAGTGGGATCCTATAGATGAGCGATTGTTATACGCACGGTTTAAATCAAATCATGGCAACATCAGTCTGTTTGTGTGTTATGCACCTACTAATGATGCACTCGATGAAAGGAAAGACACATTTTATGAAAAGTTGCAAGAAGGAGTAGGAAGGGTACCTAGACATGATGTTTTGATCTGCGTTGGAGACTTTAATGCAGTAATGGGCTGTTCAAATGAGGGATTTGAGGCATGTATGGGTAAGATGGGAGTTGGTAGTAGGATGAGTGAAAACGGAGTGAGGTTTGGAAGCTTCTGTCTAGCAAATGACTTAGTCATCGGGGGCACACTCTTTCAGCATTGCAATATACACAAGACAACTTGGGTGTCGCCGTGTGGAAAATATAAAAATCAGATTGATCACATCGCTATCAGTAGGAGGCATAGAAGTTCTCTGCTAGATGTTCATGTTAAACGGGGAGCGGATATTGGTAGTGACCATCAACTCAGCATTGCAAAAATAAGGTTTAAACTTAAAAATCAGAAGAAGGAAAAATCTGGTGTTGGTAGATACGATATTGTTAAGCTTAGAAGGGAAGGAGAAGAAAAGGAGGAATTCAGATTAGAATGCAGAAATAGGTTTTTGGTGTTGGAAACGTTGGAAGAGGGGGAGAGAAGTGTAGATGAGATGTGGGAGGATGTGAACAAAGTTTTGCATGAGACTGCTGAATGTACGATTGGAAGGAGACATAGATTCAGGAGAAAGAAATGGATATCGGAGGAAACGTGGGATATGATAAAAAAGAGAGGTGAGGCTAAATTGAGGAGTGAGATGCAATGCGTTGATGAACGAGAGATTGAATTAGCAAGAGCTGCGTACTGGAGTTTGAATTCAGAAGTAAGAAGGTTAGCTAGGAGAGATAAAAGAAGATGTGTGGATGAAAAGGTTGCAGAGACTGAAATCTTAATAAACAAAAATGATGGACAGAGTCAAAGAATAGCATATGAATCGATTAGAGAACTGAGTGGTAATGCAGGTAAACGCAAGGAAATACCAGTTAGAGACAGGGAAGGAAATTTATTGACCAAAGATGGAGATATTAAAAACAGATGGAAAGAGCATTTTGAGACAGTTCTTAATAGACCAATACCACCAGAAGAGGATATACCGTCTGCTCAGGAAGATTTAAATATAGAAACAGGAGAGTTGAGGCTTGCAGAAGTGGAGAAAGCAGTAAAACAGTTAAAGAATAATAAGGCACCAGGGGAGGATGGTTTATTTCCGGAAATGTTTAAAGTGGAGGGGGATAGATTAATAATGATCTTGACCAAGCTATTCAATAAGATATGGGTGACGGGGTTACTACCGTCAGTTTGGAAGAATGGTGTAATTGTTAAAGTTCCGAAGAGGGGAGACCTGAGTGAATGTGGTAATTGGAGGGGAATCTCTTTGTCACCGATAGCTTTGAAAGTTTTCAGTAGAGTGTTGTTAAATAGGTTGGAGCCGGTGGTTGAGGGTATTCTGAGGGATGAACAGGCTGGTTTTAGAAAGGGACGTGGTTGCAATGATCAGATCTTTATAGTTAGGCATTTGATGCAGCAAGTTAATGAAATGAGAGTACCGTTAAGTCTATGTTTTGTTGATTTTGAAAAGGCTTTTGATAGTGTTTCGAGAGAGACTATGGGGAAGATCATGAGACATTATGGAATACCAGAGGAGTTTGTGAGGGTCATTATGAACATGCATGAGGACACATTTTGTAAAGTGATGGTTGATGGTTGTCTGAGTGATTCGTTTGAAGTCAAGTCCGGAGTAATTCAAGGTGGTGTTCTATCGCCTTTACTATTTATATTGGTCATTGATTACATTATGAAACGCGTTGGAACAGAAACCGGTGCAGGTATACTTTGGGGAGAGAACAGGAAACTTTTGGATTTAGATTATACAGATGATATAGTTTCGATTTGTGATGGGCCAGAAGAGATGCAGAGAGTGTTGGACTGTTTGGTGAGTGAAGGTCGCAAGGTGGGTTTGGTTATTAATTGTGGAAAAACTGAAATAATCAATATGAATATGGAAAATGCGCAGGAATGTGTAATTGGAGGTATGGTTGTAAAGCAAGTTGATAGGTTTAAATATTTAGGTACTTATTTAGCCAAGGATGGTTCTTTGAACTTTGAATTCGAGGAAAGGTTAAAGAAGGCTAATCAGGCAATGGGAATGCTTAAAAATATTTGGAATAATAACAATTTCTCTGTGCATACAAAAATCAAACTTTATAAGGTAATGGTTAGGAGTATCTTAATTTATGGACACGAGTCTTGGTACAGCACAGTGACTATGGAAAATAAATTCTTGGTGTTTGAAAATAAAGCACTTAGAAGAATATTAGGAGTTAAGTGGTGGGAAAGGATACCAAATAGTAGAATTAGAGAAATAACGAGTGCAGCCGATCGATGAATATGTTAGATTCTCACGATGGAAGTGGCTAGGACATGTGTATAGGAGACAGGGAATAGTACGAGGTACACCAGGGTGGGTGGCACTTGGTAGGAGAGGTAGAGGAAGGCCAAAAGAGACGTGGGTGAGGACAATGAGACGGGAAGCTGGAAATGAGTGTTGGGGAGATCTTGAGGAGTTAGCACAAGATAGGATGTGGTGGTGTGAGTTCATCGAGGCCCTATGCATCCCCGAGGGTGCCACAGGAAATGATTGATTGATTGATATATATATATATATATATATATATATATATATATATATATGTATCTACCTATAACTCTCTCTCTCTCTCTCTCTCTCTTTCTCTATGTATATGTATATATATATATATATATATATATATATATATACCCACTCTAAAGTCAGGAAAATAGTTTAAATCTGTGCTTTCATGCAAGTACACTACAGTTTTATCATCAAAATGCGTACCTTTCCCAAATGTTTGATGACATGCGAGTGCATAACATGAATATTGCAGCCATAAAAAAATACTGAATTCTTTGCTTTTCATGGAGCTCGGTTTTTTGAGTGGCAAAACAGACGAGCTTTATGAAATATCTGCCTTCAACTACATGAAATATCGTACAAAGAAATGATCAACCCTTGCCGAATGAATTATAGAATATGTGTTTCTTTATGGATTTACTACACTCATGGACAAAGCTTCACCTGATAATACCCCTCTTCAACTTCCCACTTTCCTCTGCTGGCTAATACGGTAAGGACGAAAGCTGGTGTGGTTCTCTGGCCACGGATGATGCTTTGGGTAAGGAGCGTCAGGGAAGAAAGTGACGCGCATACCCTAAATGCAAACTTTTGTAATTACAGTTGAACAACAGGTGAACTTAAATCCCTATCTGTGCCTGGTATTGTTACTGTGGTTTTCTTCACTATCTTCTTTCACTGTACATATTCATATTCATATTCATTTACTAATTTACTTACCTACTTTTTTATGTATGGAAGAAGCAAACAAAGACCAGAAGCCCGCAAGATTGTTCGCGGAGATACTTTTTTTTATGCGAGGAAGAAGAACCACAGACCAGAAGCCCGCATGAATGTTCCCACCACGAAACAAATAAATAAATAAAGCGAGGGCAAGTTCAAGATGGTCTAGCCCCACACGTTTCAACAGTGTTTTATGGATAACGTAGGGTAACTGACACTACTCTCTGTCTCTGGAACTAATTCGGCTTCAACCATACATTGTGCAGGAATACAGGTAAGGAGGGCATGAGGAGACGAGCCCCTACGGTAACATGCCTGGAAGACCGAATTTGGATGTGAGTATGCTGAGTCCTCATAAAAATGCGTCATCAAATCAATATAACCCATTCTATCCAATTACGTATTTTCTACTTTATTCTTACTACCTCTAAACAATTTCAGTTAACTATGAGAAATTTTTCGAAATGATTAAGGTGAATGCAGCTTCATTAACAACTTCACAACAATAGGTCTCTCAAGCGGTGAACAAAATCGTCTGAAGGTGGCAAGTGCATATTAATAAAACACATCAAATCACTGAAGGATTTTAAATACCTGTCTCTGTCGAAATTAAATCGAGATAGGCTCTTACGAACACAAAGGCTCCATCTGATATGTTTATGAAGCACTCTAGCACGACACAGATGCATTAGCTATTACACTGTGGCGGTGGTGAGGCATATAGACGATATTAATGAGTATGCAGAGTCAAACAGGGAGAGGAGGGAGGGCAGGAAGTGGCTTTCAACGCGGAACCTGGTAATGCAGTATGGGTGAGCACGGCAGCGATTTCTATGTTGGGATGGTGCAGAATTAAAATGGGTTCCAGTACATATGGTATAGAGACGGACGCATCAGAACGCTCGCACAAACTTACAAACGTACAACCCCCTCGTCCCCAGCGCACACCTACAGCCACACACCATCACACTAACTTATCCAGCCACCCACACGCCAGAATCTCCCCTCCCCCCCAATCAACAGCAATGACACACACACACACACACACACACACACACACACACACACACACACACACACACACACACTAAATGGATCAACTATCACAATAGCATTATTAGGGCACTTTCGTCACATTTTCCCGGAAAAATGTGTGTTAATTCATCCCTTTGACGCGCCATGGATCACCAACCGCATTAAACGTCTCATTGAGCAACGTAAAGTTTTCCACACAAGGAACACGGTTTCATATAAACCAATAAGAAATAAAGTCAGTAGAGAAATAACAGCTGCCAAAACATCATATAATCCTTATAAACTTCAACACCTAAAACACACCAGTGCAAGTGATTGGTACGGCAAGTTGCAGCAGCTGTGTGGTCTTATAAATCAAACCTCCACCTTCCCTTGTGTTGCCATCCGGTCTAACACCCAAGCAGCTGAAACTATTAACAACCACTGTGCCAGCATATGCCAACAGTTACCTGAACTTAAATACTTCCTTCTCCTAACATACCTCCCCGCCCCTGAACTACCTGCAACTGTTTTCGAACACGAAGTCGCCTCCAGCCTCCAGAATCTGAAACTTAAACGCTCTTCCACACCTCTTGATTTTAAGTGTACCAGTCTGTCTCCATAACGAAATTTCCAATGAACTCGCGAAACCTCTTACATTTATCATCAATGCTTCTTTCGAAGAATCTAAGTGCCCAGATACGTCGAATTCATCTTACATTAAACCAATTCCTAAATCCCCCAACCCAAGCTCCCTCAATGACCCACGACCCATTGCCATTACATCTCTTCCTAGCCTGATCTGTGAAAACTTTCCTGCAGACAAGACGTACTCAGACATACCAAGTAAAACTGACACACAAGTACGGCAATGTAAGATCATCATCTAGCATTCACCATTCTTCTTGATTTCACAAACAAACATTTAGATATATACAAGCCATCACTTGCAGCAGTTTTCATATACTTTACCAAAGACTCTGACCTATCAGATTACTGAAACATCAACAAAGCTGTACATTTAGGTCTGAGAATGTCTTGTCTCCTGGCTAGCAGATTTCCGTACGATTCAGGGGTATCATCTCCAGCTTTCAAAACCTCTCGTGGTGTGGTGTCTCTCAGGCCACACGAATGGGACCATTGTGCTTCCTCATGCTTGTCAATGACACCCTGCAAGACACTTCAACGCTGGAAGTACGTCGACTCCTCCTCCATAGCTATAGCCATCGATAGTACTGCACCAGACTACACTCTCTTTCAAAACAACCTCAACATTCTTCAAGCCAGGACACGTGACAACCTCATTACCATTAATAGGCAATAAAACAATAATTATGCATTTTGACCTAGCCATAGCACTTACTCCACCCCCAACACTCAATCTCGGACACCACACCCAAAAACCAGTGCACACTACAACACTGCTGGACATCCTCATCGACGACAAACTTCGTCGTGACACCCACACAAATTCAACCGTCGCTGGCTGGATGAATCATCAAATACGGTGTGTGGGTTTTATTTACCTCAACCGTCGCTGCTGCTTCCTACAGACTACATACATTGCTGACACTGAAGAAACTGGGTGTCCCCGCTGAGGACCTTACACATCTGTACGCTAAGTTCATTCTTTCCAGGCCGAGCTACGCTTCTCCAGTCTGGTCCTCATCCCTCGACACTACACAACGAAACAAACTTGAAAAGGTCCAGAACAGGGCAGTGAGAATTATCCCCGGCTCGAACTTTGCCGACAACAGTGAAGCTCTCACCAAGCTGAACCTTCTGTCCACCATATCAACTCCAACAGTTCGGGGAAAAAAAAAAAAATCAGTAACCCACGCCATAAACACCTGCTTCCCCCTGAGGCTCCCCGTCCCCAACAAGATGTTTGTTACACTATCTACTGGTACCCATCAGAGCCAGAACGACCGGTACAAACACACCACCAGTCCAGCAATAATTAACTTCCTTAATACCTACTCTTTATGTCTAGGTAATTATTTACCCTAAGATCACGTCCTAGCTGTTTCACAATTAAATGGTTCATTTTCCACTTCCTCTTACTTTAACTTCTCTACGCGTTAATTTTTTCAAATTAAATCGTATAAATTGCATTTCTAAGTATATTTTCAGCCTCAGGCTGCTTGCATTTATCAATCAAATTTTATTATTATTATTATTATTATTATTATTACTACAATTATTATTATTATTATTATTATTATTATTATTATATTATTATTAATTATTTACTATTAGTTATTATTATTATTATTCCACACATACAATGATGATGATGATGATGACTGTTATTATTACACACACACACACACACACACACATTTATAAACTACCACGGCTGCCCACGCACACATCCATTATTTCTTACACTAGCCATGTTGAAAACGACATCACCGGTAAACAGGATGCCTTTGTGCAGATTGAACAGTATGTACACCGACACAATAATAAGTACGATTGTGTAAGTCAAAATGTCAATTAATTAATATATTTGCAAGTGACAGTAGTAATAGTAGTAGTAGTAATTGTAGTAGTAGTTAGTAGTAGTAGCAGATTTGGCAGACTGCAGGCTGAAATACCCCAACCCCTGCTGCGATTCGGTGGGTAGGGGGTGAGGTTAAGGAACGTCTGCACAACCAGGCAGTGGACTAGCTCTAATGTATCAATGCCACCACGTGAAGGCGTCCCTCTACACAACCTTACGAGAAATATAAAATAACTTCCAAAGACATAAATAGCAACCAACCCCATCAATTAGCAAGGTCCACAGCTGAACAAAATCGTCTGGAGGTAGTAAGATTAAGCCTGGCAACTTCAGAGGGTTAATAGGTACGGCTTGCAATCGTTCTACCACGGTGGCTAATTCCTAAGTTTAATATAATTGTTTGGGGATAAAAAGAACACATTAAAGATAGGGTAATATACGGAAGGACTGATGAGAGAGAGAGAGAGAGAGAGAGAGAGAGAGAGAGAGAGAGTGTCCCATCTTCCCTTCATAAATCCACACACACACATGCACTTAACAACACGACAACAATTAACAAAACATACTTAACGTTATCATTACTAAATCAGAAATTACATGTGAAATAATGATAGGTACAGCGGAAGATAACAAACTAATTAAAGTTTAACTGCAATTAGTCGTAATTATTAAGGGACAATTGGAGAAAGTAGGGCAATTATGTCTAACTATGCTACTGTACGACATGGAATAGACAGATAAGAGAGACAGTATAGTAATTTGATTGACATAGATAGATAGACAGACAGACACACAGACAGAGAGGTAGAAGATACGGATAGGGAGAGCCAAAAATATACTATGATAGACGTATTTACAAATAAAGATCGAAAGATATACAGCAAAAAGTGATAGACTGACATACAGATACGGACACAGATATAGGCAGGTAGGTAGGCAGAGAGAGAGAGAGAGAGAGAGAGAGAGAGAGAGAGAGAGACCTCGACCTCTGATCTAATTACTGCCTTTAATTATGCACGGAGGTACCATGGGTGTGGCAGGGTACAAATAAAAGACGAAATACGAATAACATGCATGGTACGAATAGCAGGCATGGTGCGAATAACACACACGGTGGAATGAGATGGTATATACAAGATACACATAGAAATGGAATAAATATGATGTAGTACGAATAATATGCACGGTACGAAGAGCAGACACGGTGGAATAAAATGGTATATGAAAGATACATTTAAAAAGGGATAAATATGAGACAAGGTGCAAATAACGGACATGATAAAGAACTGAACTAGTAAGACACATGTATAAGGAATTAATAGCATGCATGGTGCGAATAACGGGTACAATTAAAAAGAACAAATTAAAGTCATGCCACCACCCCTGAACATCCACAATGTGCACTGTGCAAATTCCACGCTGTGTCCGCAGACACCCCGTTAACTCAACGTACCCGTACATAGTGTCATGCATTATTTATTTATTCGATTATTCATTTTACTTTACTACTTTCTCTTTCAGGTCATTCATACTGGTAGCTTATAGATAATGTATTATAGAATGTAGCTTTTCCTTTTCAGTCTTTCCTATGAAATTTCCATGTGAGTTTTTCCATGCTGCATGGTGGTTTTTCTCAATTTTTTCTTGCCAGTTTTAACTGGAGGGCTTGGAGGCGGGGGGAGCCTTCTTGCCTTACTATCCTTATCCTTCAGCATGTAGAGTTAGATCTCGTAGCCAGTGTCTACTCTAACAAACAGCCTCGAAAGGACCAGAAGGTCTGTTGCTGTTTGCTTACCTTTGTACTCCTTTGTACGAATAACAGAGGTGGTAAAAATAAGAGACGAAATAAAGACTGTATATGGTACAATGAATATTAATTATAAAAACACAAATAAATGGCAAGGTACAAATAAAAAAGTAGGGAACACACAAGGCACTGCATATAAAAAAAATGTACCAAAATAAAGAAAGCTATGACAAGTGCTCGTGGGCCCTTCAGGCCCTCTGCACTTGCTCCTGCGGAGAGCTCTCGCGCTGCGCGCTCGATCTCTCGTGCTTCGCACTCGTTTCCTTGTGCTTCTCACATGGCTCGAGTACACTCGATTTCTAAAAGTCCCGGTACCGAATGAACTGTTTTCCGAACCAAACTTTGATCGCTCTTAACTCTGATAAAAAATCATCAATCGAGATGGGACCAAGTTTTTCGACATCAGCGAATTTTCTGCGATTTTCATGCCAACAGGACGCCTCCGTACCGAAGAAAGGCGCCCTCACCTCGCTTCGGGAATGGAACCCAAGTTGTCTGCACGCAAGTCCGAGATATTAACCACTCGGCCACGGCAACCGACCGGGCGCCGGGAACGGCGTCTTTTGGTCAACGTTGATCGCCCATTAAGTATAGTAAAAGTTTTTCTATCGTGATGGGACCAAGTTTTTTCACATCAGCGAATTTTTTGCGATTTTTGTGCCAATTTTGGTGAGATTTGAAGGTGTAGTTTCGGCTGGCCAAAACACACACACACACACACACACACACACACACACACACACACACACACACACACACACACACACACACACACACACGGCTACTGCTATAGTATATTAGAAAAAAAAACAAAAATAAAAACAGGAATATAAACAAGACTAAATATAAATGTTACATAATTATCTACTTACCTACCTATCAACCTGTACCTATAATCAAACAATCAATCTATCTAATGCTCAACGCCGCCTCTTGTAAGGGTCAGCCTCAAAACAAAAAGACCTCCAAGCAGTTCAGTCCCTATGTCAGGACTCCATATTATAATTACAAATCATAATAGATAGATAAATAGAGAGAGAGAGAGAGAGAGAGAGAGAGAGAGAGAGAGAGAGAGAGAGACAGGGAGGTAGCTCACGGGTCTACTTATACTTCACTCGTGTGTGTGAGACTTTGTTAATATTTCCAAGACAAATAAAAATAGTCCCATACTCATTTTTACCTCTCCTGTCATTGCACGACAAAAAGGGAACGAAGATTATCTACTTACAAGCTACTCAAGTATAACAACCGCTCGTCCACGAGTCTAATATACGTATAACTGATCTACAAAACTTCACTACAAGAATATACAAAGTCTGTTTGTGACATTTGGTTGGCAGCGAAAGTACGGACCTCGTCTTCGAATCAACAGTGAATTTCTACAAAACCAGGCGACACTCTACAAGATTAGCTTCAGTTCCACAATGAATTCCTACAAAATACAAGCCCACGAGTGTACAACTGATTCTGCATTATCAAGAGTGAAAACAAAAAAATACCTCTCGAAACCAACGACTCACAACCAACTCCTGACAGTATTCTCTCCAACCCCCCCTCCGTCTCCACGATCATCACGCTGATTTAGAAGTGATCACACGACGTCTTGCCAGTAGTTAAACAATGTACTGATACAAACAGTCTTGCAATTTCTACGACGAACCAACGATCTACAACCATCTACAATCAACTACAAGTAACAACTCTACGATGAGTCTGTATAATCTTCTACACGCACCTACAAGAAGCGGCAGTCTTCATCCCACAACGAGTAAATCACAAGAGAAAAGGACCGCGAATGCATCGAGAAAGAAAAACAAAACAAACAAACGAACAGTGAGACACGACTCACAACTCACAACCACCAGACCTCACCCTTCTCTCTCTGCTACATCCACCCAACCTCCACTGCTGACGCAGGAGTCAAGAGGTCAAGACGACGAAGCAAATACCAAGCCCATATTCACAACTCATCTTACTCATCTTCACTCAAGTTACTCATCACTACTCATTCACTCACCACAGCTACCAGTGTGGGAAGTCGACGTCATTATGCGTGCTTGCTGAAACGACAACACGTCAATCAACCCGTGAAGAACAACGCTATCAACACGTGCAACACCACTCACACCATTTCCACCACGGTAAAAATTAGTGAGTTACATAGTTACTTCATTTATACAATACACAGTGATAGACAAAAAAACTTCTGCACAAACATATAAAACGTGCTGTATAGTTACAACTTAAATACATATACCTACTTCAATTATCTTCATAATTCAATTATTAAATACTTGCACCAACAATAAACATTCTACACTGTATATATTCATTCATTTTTTATAGCATTTATTTACTACCAACAAGTGTTACCATTTATACCTACATAAAATACGTGTTGCATACATACAGCTATACATTATTACATCTACAAAGTGATAAAGAAAATATACCATCACAGTTACTCAGTGAGCGATTAAAAGAACTGTATTAAACATTTATTAATTAAAGCTACCTAGTGGAAACAGACAAATTAAGTTACAAGGAAGACCAGAAAAAAAAATGGCCCACACAAATGATGTTAGCAAGAATGAACATCTTCCACACAATCTTGAAGACAATGATTTCCACACAGTGCTGACACATATATTGCCCACGATAGGTACAAGTGAAGAACAAGTCACTGTATATAGTTAATACTATATATAGTGTGTATATATTTTTTATATAAAATAACAAAATATGGGGCTATATAATATCATTTTCAGTAATATCTGTGCAATATAAATTAATCCTTTAAAAAGGGTCCCAAGGGAATTAACCAGCAATTATGCAACCATGAACAGCACAGAAAAAGAGTAGACAAACGAAGAAAAACAAACTATAGAAAATCAATACATACAAATAAAAAACAAAATAAAGAAAGAAAAAGAAATAGAGTAAGATCACATAACAAACAAATGAAAATAAGTGTAAGTGTTACTACAAATGCCAAAATACCACATAAACTACAAACAAAAAAGCAAATTGTTGTCTCCACAAGCTAGTGGCATGGCACATCATATCATCGACCGCAGCATGACCGGATTCAATGTCAGGACTGCAGTTATTACAATTATGTAACTACAAACGATATGTAACAATTATGTAACGACAAACGATTGCATTATGTTACACTTGCTACAATTATGTAACTACATATCTACAAACAATATGTAACAATTATGTAACGACAAACGATTGCATTATGTTACACTTGCTACAATCATGTAACTATAAACAATATGAAACAATTATGTAACGACAAACGATTGCATTATGTTACACTTGCCACAATTATGTAACTACAAACAATATGTAACAATTATGTAACAGTTGCATTAACAAGATGTAACTTTTATGTAACTTTAACTACAATTACAAGGCCAGCACAATTATGTAACAGTTGCATTAACAAAATGTAACTACAATTATAAGGCCAACACAATTATGTAACAGTTGCATTAACAAGATGTAAATTTTATGTAACTTTAACTACAATTATAAGGCCAACACAATTATATAACAGTTGCATTAACAAAATGTAACTACAATTATAAGGCCAACACAATTATGCATTACCACAATATTATGTAACAATTCATAAAATATTACAATTATGTATTACCACAATGTTACTACAATATTATAAGTCATACAATTATACCACAATTCTGTATTACCAGTATCATCATACAAGTTAGGTGAAATATTAGACATTACTAAAGGGATAACTCAATATGTAATGTAATAACCTTGTAGTATTCCCATTGCACAATTATATGCGTACGTCTGTTATACATACATATCTTACAAAATGTCATACAACAACCATTGCATTTATTCAAATATGTATACAACTTGTTTAAAATGTAATATTACTAGATCATTGCAATTTGCTATGAATATTGTATGTGTATAATATTATAATCAATATTATGTACTAATAGATTAGCATATGTCAATGATGATTGCTGTCGGAGGACCTTCAGCGGCGCGGCCGAGCAATGTCAGGACTCCATATTATAATTACAAATCATAACAGATAGATAGATAAATAGATGGATGGACGGAGCTCCAGGCAAGCCTGGGAAAGGGAAATGATCTTGCAAGTAACTGAGGAAATGTTGACAATACACAGGAAGTAGCAAGTCAGGGGATGATGTAGATAGTGTGTCAGCGAGACAGCATACGAACAAAGCCTAGTGACATACACACATACTCACACAGGTTTCTAGAACTTCCCAACCACAGTGTAACACACGTGACACGACCCCTGCTTCACCAGAATTTAAGGGGCAGAGGGCAGAAAGAGACAGGCCATAGAACCGGCAGGTAGTAGGGAGAAGGAGCCTAGCAACATGGACGAGAGAGAGAGAGAGAGAGAGAGAGAGAGAGAGAGAGAGAGAGAGAGAGAGAGAGCGAGAGAGAGAGAGAGAGAGAGAGAGAGAGAGAGAGAGCGGGACAGGGAGGTTAGCTCTCTACAAGAAACTACAAAGTCTTTTATGACACCTACACTCCTCGTCCTTCCCACCTGACACCCACATCTTCAGCACTATTTCGTACGCTCCCTTACTATCTCCACCTCGTTCTCGGCCTCCCTATCCTCCTGCTCATCCTCCTCCCACCCACATACCAAGTTACCACAAAGAAATAATGGTACCCTAAAGTCATATGGTTATCATAAAAGGAAAATATACAAGTCAAAATACTGAGAGAAAAATGATAGTACAGTACAAAGAATATATGGAACCTAACAGAGAAATTCTAGAGATCGATAAAACTAGATATTACAAAAAAAAAAAAATCAGTATAAAATGTCATATAATTATGTAACAGATGTGGTATAAATGAGAAATAGTATTGTACAGATGAAGTATAAAATGGGTTCATTTTAAAAGGACGCAAATTATCAGCATGAGAGAGAGAGAGAGAGAGAGAGAGAGAGAGAGAGAGAGAGAGAGAGAGAATAACAGCATAAATGCCAGCACCGAGTAACATCGTCCGGCGTAACAAGAACAGTATTAAAAAGCCGTCCCAACAAATAAAAATACAATAAATTCACTAATAAATAAAAGACCTTCGAACTGGCCATAGATACTCTCCCACGCTGCATAAAATCGTGCAAAAAAAAAAAATGAAAAATGAAAATTTTGTTCTCTAGCTGAAGTGTTAATAAGTACAAAAATACAGGACAAACACGGGCTTTGGGTCATAATACGGGGCTTCCCTAAACTCTAAGGGAGTGAAATACCTCTCGTCCGAAAATCATTTGGGAGTGACTGACGGGCAGGTCTTCTCCGAGTGATACAATAAATTCAGTACCACGTAAGAGACGCTGGAATTGCAATCATCTATTCCCTTAAGCGGAAGAAAATTGCCTACCCTTACACTGAATAGAAACTGTCTACCCTTACGCTGAATAAAATCGTCTACCTTTACGCTGAATAAAATCGTCTACCCTTACGCTGAGTAAAATCGTCTACCCTTACCCTAAATATAATCGTCTACCTTTACGCTGAATAAAGGTCTACCCTTACGTTTTCGTTTACCTTTACGCTGAATAAATGTCTACCCTTACGCTGAATAAAATCGTCTACCTTCACGCTGAATAAAGGTCTACCCTTACGCTGAATAAAATCGTCTACCCTTACGCTGAATAAAATCGTCTACCTTTACGCTGAATAAACTAGTCTACCTTTACACTGAATAAAATCGTCTGAATAATATCGTCTAACGTTATGTCCAATAAAAATCGTCGGCCGTTGTGTCAAAAGACTTGTATCACTTTAGCAGGGATACATTTTTGAGCGACAATACTCTTAATGTTAAGGGACTTTAGGTATAACTCAAATTTTTTACAGATTTTGACCTGTGATCTTCAGATCAATGTCAAGGTCACTCATAATATGAAAATCATGTTCACTCATGACCCACTACATGTCCACTGCGTTTAGTCTAAATTTGGCCAAATACTTTCCGATTTAGTTATTTCAGGTATGAGGCGGCCATTTTGATTTTCCTCAATATCTCAAAAGTATTTGTTGGATCTCAATATCACTACCCAGGTGCACTAGTAGATGCTGACGACTACATACTGGAACATTTGCAAAGCAATCGATTCACTAGTTTTTGCTGTGCAGGAGCAAAATTTAAAAAAGTAACAGAGGGCGCTAGTGCGGCGCTAGTGATAGGGAAACAAAAATGGGCCAAACGAAGCCGGCAGTCAAGATACATCACTCCCAAAAATTTCAGGTCTATCTGGAACGGTCTCTGAATGCCAGCCTTCTAGATTCCCCCCTCCCACAATATATATATATATATATATATATATATATATATATATATATATATATATATATATATATATATATATATATATATCTACAGTATCAGTTAAAAAAATACAGACTGTGGAGTTCTTAATAATAAAAATGATGATGAAAATAATAATAATAATCATCATCATCATCATCATAAAAACAACAACAACAATAATCATAAACAATGAGAAGAAGATGAACAACGACAACACCACCACAACCACCACCACCACCACCAACAAACATAACGCCGTCCTAGGTCTATAGTGTTAGAAATACAAAGATACCCAACAAAAACAGATTCCGCATATACTCGAGGCTGGAACTGCTCTTTGCCCCCACAAATTCCCGGGGCTACTCAACTATTTATTGCCTCCAAAGTTTGGGAATTAGATTACCCAAAAAAAAAAATAAAAAATCTGAATCTCGCACGAAATTATTCAGACAATTAGTGAACAGCGGTGAGAGGCGGATGCATAATTTACCGCACAATTCCGTGATTTCCCGTAAAATACCGTTCGCAATTTATTTTCGTTTCGCTCAAGCGTTACTGAAAGGATTATGTTTTGGTTGGAATGGTTTATTAGTCAGTTTATCTACTGCCTTTCGCTGCATCCTGTGAGTGTGGTCTGATGATCAAACCTTCAGGCTGATCTATCCCTGCTCAGTACCGACCCTACCTACCCTGAACCCCCCCCCTCTCTCTCTACCTACCTACCTACCTAGTACTACCTACCTCTACCTTCCATATACTCTACAATCTCTCTCTCTCTCTCTCTCTCTCTCTCTCTCTCTCTCTCTCTCTCTACCTACCTACCTACCTACCTACAGTACCTACCTACCTACCTTCCTACCCCTAACTTCCACATACTACTCTCTAATTTCTCTCTCTCTCTCTCTCTCTCTCTCTCTCTCTCTCTCTCTGCCAACATACCTACCTCTACTTTTCATAACTATAATTTATCCGTCCCCACTCACTCTCTCTCTCTCTCTCTCTCTCTCTCTCTCTCTCTCTCTCTCTTCCTACCTACCAACCTACCTCCACCTTTCATTTACTCTATAATTTCTCTCTCTCTCTCTCTCTCTCTCTCTCTCTCTCTCTCTCTCTCTCTCTCTCTCTCTCTCTCTCTCTCTCTCAATTTAAAAAAAGTTAGGCCAGGACACGCCGCGTAAAAATCAGGTCACAATTAGAGGCGAGTATTTTTTCCCGGAAGCAAGAGACACCTTCAATTATGCACCTCGGGTTTTCCTATTTCACCACCACCACCACCCCAATTTTAGATTTCCAATTTTAATAGCAGAAACCCCATTAGCTTTTGAAATAACCATCTAAGTCTATCATCTTCCTATTTTAACAAGAAACACAAGTTATTTCTTTTTAATAAACTACAGAAGCCTATTATTTTTCAATTTTAATAGTAACCCCATTAGTTTTTAGATAAACAGCAGAGGTACACATTTTCCCAATTTCAACAGGAGAAACCCCATTGCTTTTTTTTTTTTTTTTTTAATAAACAGCAAAATCCTATTTTTTGCCATTATAATCGCAGGCACTCCATTAACTTTTGAAATAAACTTCAGAAGCCTATTATTTCCATTTTTAATAACAGAAACCCCATTTACATTTGCTATAAACAACAGAAACCTATTATTTTCCATTTTAATAGCAGAAATCCCATTAGTTTTGTTACATTAACAGAAGCCTATTATTTTTTATTTTTCACAGCAGAAATACCTCTAGTTCTTTAAATAAGCAGATGCCTATTATATTCCAATTTTAATAGCTGAAACCCCATTTGCCTTTCATATAAACAAAAACCTATTATTTTCCAACTTTATAGTAGAAACCTCATTAGTTTTTTACATAAACAGAAGCCTATTATTTTCCACTTTTATTATCAGAAATTCCATTAGCTTCTGGAAAAAAAACAGAAACCTATTATTTTCCCACTAGCCGAAAAGGTCCGCCATCCGAGCGGACATTTTCGGCTAGCTCCTGCGGAGGGCTGATTGGGCCTTCGGCCAATATACCTGACGTAACTTTTCAAAATACAATTAATCCTAATAAATTATATACCAAAACACTCCTTGGATCATGCTGATTCAGAATATTTATCACATGTGGGGGTAGACCGTAAGGAAGCCGAGTTTATAGGTAACAAGCATACAAACACTCGCCTTTATTATTACAGATTTTTACAGCAGTAAACCAACTTTTGAAATAATCACAACCTATTATTTTTCCAATTTTAATAGCAGTAACTGAATTAGTTTTTCCTGTTTTAATAGCAGATACTCCATTAGATTTGGAAATAAACAACACAATCCTATTATTTTCCAGTTTTAATAGTAACCCCACTAGCTTTTCAATAAACAGAACCTATAATTTTCCAGTTTTAATAGAAACCCAATTAGCTTTTGAAATAAACATGAGAATACTATTATTTTCCCTTTTTAACAGCAGAAACCCCATTTGCTATAGTAATAAACAACAGAAATCTATTATTAACTAATTTTCACAGCACAATCACATTAGTTTTACAGTATTCGTATTTTTTCTATTTCATCACCACCATTTACATTTCCAGTTTTAACAGGACAATTTTCCATTATACTTCCAATTTTAACAACCATTAGTTTTTTTTAATACCAAATCTAATAAGTTTTCCAATATTAAGTGCACTGCTCCCAAATATTTATTCATTTATATATTTATTTATTTTTCCAATTTTAGCAGCATAAGTTCCGTTAAAATTATAGAGCAGAGTCCTTGTTAACTTTCCCATTTACATTTTATTTAGTACATGGCAGTATTATTCTTGCTACCTTTAGACGATTTTACTGAGCTTAATGGAGATTTTTTTGGAACTGAAGGGATAAATTAAAACCTTCTTTATCCTCCTGAAGTTTAATTAAAATCCGTATTCTCGTCGGCTGAGGAAGCTCCCTAACGCCATTTCCTATGCGACTTATTTTGTCTGTTCCACCTTACTGTCCTATTAAGTGTTGCATATATCCTTACGATACTGCCGTACTCTGCAAAAAAAAATAACGTACAAAAGGACATTAACGAGACATATGCAAACATAAATCGCTGAGGAGGAGGTGTTAGGGAGTTTCCTTAAATACGGGCCTAAATCGTCTGGTGGATACTAAGACTTTCTCCCAAACTGATTTTAATATTTTGGAAGCAACAACAATAAACTACATACAGGCGTCATCGTATTGAAGAGGTTAGCAGTTTTATCATCCCCCCAAATAGTTTTCCAATTCCAACAACCATGGGAAGAATGGTTTTGTAAATTAATAATAGTTAGCCGGACAGAAGTTCATGCATAAGTCCTTAATCAATTACATGTTTTTGGCAATGTATGTTTATTCCCCCCGCTCTCTCTCTCTCTCTCTCTCTGTTGCTTCACTTCTGTTTTCCTTCATTTATTTATTACTCTCCGTCTCCTTTAGTCTCTCTCCACTTCTTTTAGTCTCTCCCCATTTAAGCAAGTTTCCCTTCATTCGTCCATCTGTCTCCGCTCCTATCCCCCTGGCTTCCTCTCCCTGTCCATTTCCCTTCACTCCTGTCCATTTCCCTCCATTCCTGTCCATTTCCCTCCCCTCCAGTCCAATTCCCTCCACTCCTGTCCTTCTCTCCATTTCTGTCCATTTCTCTCCACTTATCATTTTTCACTATTTGTCAATTTTCTTCTACTTCTTAAGTTTCCTCCACCTGTTAACATATTTCTTTTTCTGTCCTTTTTTTCCCAGCGTTTCTCTATTTCTTCCATCTCTATTTTCATCAAGTCACGTTAATTTCCATCAATAAATGTCACTTTCACTCCCATCCACCTCCCTCCCCTCCTGTGTCGAATACCAGTCTAAATGTATCGAATATCAGTCTAAATGTGTCGAATATCAATCTAAATGTGTTGAATATGAATCTAAATGTGTCGAATATCAGTCTAAATGTGTTGAATATGAATCTAAATGTGTCGAATATCAGCTTAAACGTGTCGAATATCAGTTTAATTGTTTCGAATATAAGTCTGTGTCGAATATCAGTCTAAATGTGTCGAACACCACTCTCTGTCGAATACCAGCCTGTGCCGAATATCAGTCTAAATGTGTCGAATATCAGCATAATGAAACTAATACTGTATTATTTTAACAGTCTGTCGGTAAATGTCCGCTATCATAGGCTTTAAGTTACAAATGTCGTACTCTGTAATCAAAAGGTAAAGAGAAGTGTCGATTATATATATTTTTTCAAGTGTCGAGTGAAGCTACAATTTAAAGGGGTCATCATACATCAATTAAAATCCTCGAATGCGTTGATTAAATGCTTAAATGCGTAACATAATAATTTCTACTCAATCAGCATAACCCGGAAGAAGAAGAAGAAGAAGAAGAGGAGGAGGAGGAGGAGGAGGAGGAGGAGGGGTATAAAACGGCGTTTATCCTGCAGGGATTGTCTGAAGCAAGTAGGAAGTATGAAAAAAGCTCCACGTTACATAGCATTCATCCTTTAATGGTAGGCTGAAACATGGAGGGTGAGGAGGACAAGGAGGGAATGAGATATGAGAGTAAGAGGAGGCAAGAGGATGGAGGATTAAGAGGAGGCGAGGAGGAGGAGGAGTAAGAGGAGGCAAAATGGAGAAGTAAGAGGAGGCAAGGAGATGGAGGAGTAAGAGGAGGAACTTAGATGGAGGAATAAGAGGAGGCATGACGGAGGAAACAAACTGCATTAACCTTGCAAGAAGGAGGAAGAAAAGGCAAGGAAGAGGAAAAGGGAGCAGTTACGAGAAGACGGAAGAGGAAGGTTGCATTCCTCCTGCAATGAGAAGAAAGATAATGCAACGGTGATAGAAGAAGCAAGGAGGAAGAGGCAAAATGAAGTAAGAGGTAGCAATGATAGGCTGGGACAAAGAATACACGACAAGAACGACATACCTAGTTGCATTCATTTTGCAAGCACGACAAGGAGGCAGGAAATATAAAGTTGCATTAATCTTGCAAGTAGATATATACAAAGTTGCATTCATCCTGCAAGAAGGAAGTGGGGCAAGATACCAAGCTGCATTCATCTTGAGAAGGAGAAAGATGAGGCAATGAGATACTAGGTTGTATTCCTCCTTCACGTAAGAGGAGGAGGCAAAGGGACAGCAAGTTGAATTCATCTTGCAAATAGGAAGACGAAGCAAGGAAATAGCAAGTGGCGTTCCTCTTCCAAGTAAGAAGAGGAGGCAAAGAGATACCATGCTGCATTCACCTTGAAAGATGGGGGAGGAAGAAGAGGAGTAGGAGGAGGGGGAAGAGGCAGAGCAAGTTGCATTCATCTTGCAAGGGGTGAGCTGAGGCCTGTGCGGGGTTGTGTTTGGCATTTAATTAAGTTGGCATGGCAGGTGGGAGATTAAAACCGAATGTTGCCGCTCGGGCCTGATCAACTCATTCCCCACACGACCAGGGAATTACAATATCCTCACCATTTGTGCGATACCTTCATGCGTGTTCACGGGGTATACAAAATGCGTATTCATTTTTACGATGGTTTATGCGTGGGTTTAACGATAGCGTCATTCATGATTTTAACGATAGCTTGATTAATGGGCTGAATAATTGCTCGCTTCATTGTTTTTACGATTGTTCAATTCATGTTTTTAACAACAGCTTGATTCGTGGTTTGAACGACACCCGAGTCGTATTTTTTTCGACACGATTAATGGTTTTAACGATTACCTGATTAATGGTTTTAACGACAGCTTGATTAATGATTTGAACGACACCCTGATTAATGGTTTTAACGATAGTCTGATAAATGGTTTTAATGACAGCTTGATAAATGGTCTTAACGATAGCCTGATTAATGTTTTTTTACGATAACCTGGTTCATGACTTTAACGATAGCTTCATTCATGACTTTAACAATACCCTGATGCTAAAGGCAGCTGAATTTATGGGTGTAATGACAGCGAAAAGCATGGTTTTAACAATAACACGATTTATTCGTTTAACGAGCGTTTTCCTCCTTTTATTGTTTACCGTTTAATTACAGTATGGCCTAAATTTGAACGACATGCACGCCTCTGTTCATGAGCATTTTATTTTTTATTATGGCTCTATTACTCGCTCTGTGAATTTCCAGGGATTACAATAAACTTTTACCTGCAGTTTCATTTATGGTCCTATCATCATCAATCATCATCATCACCATCAAGATGACCACTATTATTATTATTATTATTTCTATTATTATTATTATTATTTCTATTATTATTATTAGTAGTAGTAGTAGTAGTAGTATTAACGACAGTTCATGCATGGCTCTCCGATTAATTAACTCTCATTCATGGTCTTCAGTGAATGTCCATAGAATTACAGTCGGCGTTTTCACTTTCAAGACAGAATCCATCACAACTCCATCCGATGATTACAAAATTCTTCTGTACAATATTTTTATGGTGCTTTAAATCAATATATCAAAAACAGATTCATTCACTGCTCTCTTCCAATGCCTCAAGGATAACAATATGTGTTTTCGTTTTAGCAATGCTTTCATTCACGGCCCTTATTTATTTACCTATTTATTTCTGCTGAGATTACAATATTATGTCATGTAAATTTTATTCTATATGACCAAGCCCCTTTAACTATCCCTGGACCATTCTATTTACTTAAGGGGTGACCTCTCGTACCGAAAAGGTCAAGAAATGAAACTAGTCTACTACAGTATATGAAGTTCCCAATTCACCCCGTCACTACTAACTATCTGGAAGGTAAATGAAGGAGTTACAGATTTATTCATTCAACGATCCTTTCATTCAACGATCCCTTCATTCAACGATCCCTTCATTCAGCGATTCCCTCATTCAGCGATTCCCTCATTCAACGATCCCTTCATTCAACGATCCCTTCATTCAACGATCCCTTCATTCAACGATCCCTTCATTCAACGATCCCTTCATTCAACGATCCTTTCATTCCACGATCCTTTCATTCAACGATACCTTCATTCAACGATACCTTCATTCGCCGTTCACAGTTAATACCACCTGGGATTACTGAATGCATCCAGATTTTAATGGTGATTATTTTTCTACCAACTTCACCACTAGTCCCAGCCAGAATTAAATCGTCTGACTGTAGCAATAACCATAAAAATCGCCGAGCTGAAGGGGTTTTTAAGGTTCTTGATTTTACTGTTAGCATTCTTTATGACTTATTATTATCCTAGGAGTAAAATTTTCTTTCAGTTTTAATGATATTCCACTTTACTGTCCCCTGTAAACACCCACGAACAAAGTCCCGTGGGGTACATTTTGTCTTATTTTAATGATATTCTACTTGACTCCCTCACGTAAATACCCATAAAAATATTCCTTAATACTGGAGAATACAGTCTGTCTTATTTAACGATATTCTGCTTGACTGCCTCACGTAAACACCCATAAAAATAATCCCTTAATACTGAGGGGTAGAATTTGTCTTTTGTTTAACAATATTCTACTTGACTGCCCTTGTAAATATCCACAAAAATAGTCCTTAATACTGAGGAATACAATCTCTCTTATTTAACGATATTCTACTTGACTGCCCCACGTTAATACCCATAAAAATATTCCTGTAATACCAAGGAGTAGAATTTGTCTTTTATATAACGATATTCTACTTGACTGTCCCTGTAAATACCCTGGATAAATATAAGTCCTTTATACCGACACGTCCATCATCTGACTGACACTGACTCCTGATAATTCCGCCATTTTGGTTGAACAGGCATTCGGGATGTCACTGTTTGCACTGCCTTTATGATGGAGTGGGAAGGGGATCCGGACACACTGGAGGCTAACGTGACCTTACCTATCATTACAGCTTTACCTCACCACTCCAATATTCATGACAATCTGACAAATGGAGTGGGGTTGAATCAAGGCTCTCTTATTAATAGGGCTGAATAGTTATATGGACTGACAGATGGGATGGTGGTGGTGGCCCAGTTGGTAGAGTACGAGTCGAGAACTAAAGACGGGTACTTCAGACACAGGCATTTAAGTGCAAGATAGGTCACAACACTCCTCTCCCTCCTTACTGCCACTACATCATCGTACCTTAGTTTACCACCTATGAGACACGATGCCTTTAGAGAGAAAAAGATAAGGCCAAAGAAATACCAAACAGCAAAATACACAGTGGGGAAAGTGGGGATTAGTGTTCAAGTGGTGCTACGTAGGATGTCCTGCGTTGTAAGTGGAAAAACTAACAGCATTTCTACTTTTTGTCCCAGTTCATATGCTTAACAGTATAAAACATTACACAGTCTCTCCTCAACTACATAAGTCTCTTCTCCACCTCTGGACAATAACTAGGGTAACCCGTTCCCGAGGTCCAGTACCGTTACGTTATTTGACAAGCTCGTTAACTCCTTCGCAACACATCTCAACAATTAGACATAAAGTACCTGTTTTCTGTAGAAGTACTTCTCCTATTACCACGTTCCATCTCACGACCTTACCTGCAGAAAGAGATAACGTATTAAATATCCATACAGCAACAGATAACAAATCGAAATATTGCTTGTAATCACCAATTAAAAGACAACCTGAAACAGAACTGAGAATAACGTGTGAAGATAACAATAAAGGTAGTACGATGATAAACTTATGATTACCCTGATGATGAAGATAATCGTGGGAGTGTTAACAGAGATAGTTGTGAGGAGGAGGATAGTAAAAATAAATGATAAATAGGTGGGGGTGCAAAAGAAAGCTAATGTTACGGATTATAATGCAGAGAGTATTAATTGTAAAGATGGTCATGGCATTATACAGCTGGAGAAACTGATGACGATAAACAGTACAATACATGAAGGGCATGCCAATTAACCACAAACAAGTAATGATAAAACAAGGCAACATACAATGTACCGTACCGATCTGAATTCAATTATATTTATAGCTAACAATGAGGAGGGGCAACCTATATGTTACCCTTCTGACACGCAGTATATATGTATGTATGGTATGTATATTTTACACATATATATATATATATATATATATATATATATATATATATATATATATATATATATATATATATATGTGGTAGGTGGGGGCGCTCACCATCCACTCACTCGATGTAATGATGCTCTCAGGTGTCTGCCCTTTCCTCTCCTCCATCCTTCTTTCCTTCCATCCTCTTCTGTCTTTCTTTTCTTCAGTCTTTCCTCGTCCTTCTTCCTACGGGTGACTTTACACTCCCTCTTCCGTCTTTCTTTCCTTCATTCTTTCCTCTTGCTTCTGCCTGTGGGTGACTCTACACTGAGTGACAAGCCAAATGGTTTCCTGTACACTAGGAAATCATTTACTATGCTGGGTGGTAACCATATAACCAAATTTTGGCACCTGGTGGTTAAGTGGGTAATTATTATGCTCCAGTCGTATTGAGCCTGTGAAGGTTTATATCCAAGGGATGGTTGGGGTTTATTGCTCACATAATGCCACTCAGGGATGAGTGAGGCTGGTCACTCTCATCTTAAATGTCAGGACCAACTGCCTAGCCCCGGGCTCCTACGCCCCTCATGGGGCAACGTAGGATTGGATTATATATATATATATATATATATATATATATATATATATATATATATATATATATATATACAGACAGGAGAGAGAGAGAGAGAGAGTTGGAAAGCAAACAATAGACCAAAACAAAGTTTTACAAAATAAAACAGATTAAAGCCGGTAAAAAATAAAACGATATGCATAGTTTACAGACAACCAGTAACAACGAGAAGACACAAATAAACTCTAAAACACAGAAAACAAAAAAACCTTCCTGGCCCGTGTGACAGTGAAGTGACACTCTCCCCGGCACCTAGTCCACGGGTGCCCTCAATCTCACTGAGAGACCCGGCCCCTCCACTCCACATCTCGCCTCCCAAGCCTCTATTGTCGCTCTTGAAGGCGCTTATCGCTGTAGATTTAGGGGAATCGGATGGGGACGAGCGAGGAGTGGAGGGGACGGGGAAGGGAGGGGGCGAGAGGGGAAGGGAGGGGGCGAGAGGGGAAGGAAGGAGGAATCAAGGTGGTGCGGGAGGGGGAGGGTGGGGTGGAAAGGAGGGGAGGGGTGTGGGAGGGGGGATGTGTGGAGGGAAGAGGTGTGGGGAGGAGGGAAGAGGTGTGGGGAGGAGGGAAGCGTGGAGGGGAGGGGAAGGAGGGGAAATTGGGTGGAGGAAAGAATGGCAATGAGGGGAAGGAGATGGATGGTGAGGAGGGAAGAGAAAAAGGATGAGGATGTAATGGAGGCCAGGGGGTGCCGTGGGGAGGCGATGGGAGGGGGAATGGAGTGGAGGAAACAGTACCATAAAAGGGAAGAAAACAGAAGAAGAGGAAAGAATGGGGTGGAAGGTAGGGATGGGTGTGGTGGAGAGTGTGGGAGAAAAAAAAAAGGGGGGGGAGAGAAAGAGAGAGTTGGAGAGGAAAGGAGAGAGGGGAAGAGAGACAGACAGAGAAAAAGAATAAGGAAATATGCAAACGATCTGAAGGGAGTGATGGGATGTGTGGAATGATATGACTGGAAAGGACATAGGTGAAGGGAAGAGGGTAGGAACAGGACGGAAAGAAGGGAAGGAAGGAAAGTGGAAAGACTGAAAGAGATGGAGATGTGAGAGAGAAGGGTGTGTGTGTGTTTTTTTTTTTTTATGCGGGGAAGAAGGAACCAAAGGGTGAACGAAGAGCGCAAGGAGAGAGAGAGAGAGAGAGAGAGAGAGAGAGAGAGAGAGAGAGAGAGAGAGAGAGAGAGAGAGTTGAGAGGAAGGGGGAAGAGAGCTGGAAGTGTGCGAAATGGCAATGGGAAACTGAGGGGAAGGACAGGAAGGGGGGGGAGGGGAAGGGAAAGCGAGGAAGAGAAGGAAAAGAAAGGGGAAGGAAGAGATAGCAGACGAGGGAAGGAATACAATGCAACAGAAAAGAGGGGCAGAGATGGAAAGGGATAAACACACACACACACACACACACACACACACACACACACACACACACACACACACACACACACAAGAACAAACGAGGAGAATATCAAAGTGTAAAAAATGAGGAGTGGAAGGAATGGAAGTGATGTAACGAAGGAAATTTAGAACGTAAGAGGTGAGTAAAGACAAGAGAAGAAAACAGAAAAAGAGGATGAAAGAGACTGAGCTGACGAGGAATTAGAGAATGAGAGAGAAGAAAACGAAGATGAGAAACCTGAGGGAAAACTGATGAAAGAATGACACGAAAAAATTCAAGAGAGAGAGAGACAGACAGACAGACAGAGAGACACGATAAATGCCGGAGCGTTCAAGTGTGAGAGCGAGGGTTTAAAAGAGAGGAGTGGGAGACTGATGGGGTATGGATGGGGAGGGAGAGGGGAGGATGTAAGACAGGGAGGGAAGGACAGACGGGGAGAATGGAAGGGAGGATGGAAAAAATTACAGGAGAGGCGAGGGGACAGAGGAGTGAAGGGAAGGGAGGAGGAGAGGAGGAATGGGTGAGGATGAAGGAGGGGAAGTTGGGGAGGGAGACAAAAATGCACAGGATGAGGGCGGGGGGGGGGGGGAAGGAAGAGGAAAGAATACCAAAGATGCAAAGAGAAAGGAGTCAAGGAGTGAAAATGAGGACTTTAGAAGCGAGAAGGGAAGAACGGAAAGAGAGAGAGGGGGAGGGATGAGAGGGTTGGGCGAGACCGGAGGGGGATGCTTTAATGAATGGGAATGGAGAGGTAAGAATAGGGAAAAGTGGAGGAAGGCATTAAGAGGAAGGGAGGGAGGAGGAAAACTTGAAGAAGAAGGGGGTTGGGAGAAAAGGATGTGGAGGACAGAAGGAATGGGGGGATTTTGGAACGGTCTGTTTGAGAGAGAGAGAGAGAGAGAGAGAGAGAGAGAGAGAGAGAGAGAGAGAGAGAGAGAGAGAGAGAGAGAGAGAGAGAGAGAGAGACTATACAGGTAGGTAGGTAGGTAGTTAAATACTGTAGACAGACAGATAGATAGATAAAATCATCAACAATAAAACTCAGTTCAAACTATCAGTGATGTCGGGAAAAAATCAGCAGGCTATATTCTGAAACATAATTCTACAAAAATGGCCACTGACGACCCAAAAGAGGTCATTTCATTAACGTGGCCATTCATAAAAGAAATCAAGGTATTTATAAAAATTCTCAACATAATCCGTGTGAATACGACTCAGATTCCTGGGAAACATATCGTCTGGCATCCGGTTTGAAAAAGGGAAGATTGCTGGTGCTGTCCTGGGGGTTTCATCTGGCCCAGTTCTCTCCCGGTAACAACGAGCGACTAGTTAAACCTTGTCCCACAGACCAGTGCGTTAGTGGATCAACCTTTGCCACTAGGAGGGTCCGGTAACTAGCATTTTAACTACGATTATCAATGCGGTCAAGTCCACACAAAACTATCTCCTCATGATCACGATGAAAGCTTATGACTGATTATACTGTGTGTGTGTGTGTGTGTGTGTGTGTGTGTGTGTGTGTGTAAGCAATCAGCAAAATTGCAAGAGTGTGGGAGATGCAGATACCTCCTTGAATAAAAAAAAAAAAAAATCATACATTAAACGTAGATTTAACGCTAATTATCAATGGATCTTTACGTAATGGAAGGGGGTGGGGTTGAGTGTGCGTCTGTGCTACCACTGACAAGTTGACGCCTTACTTGAAAACCACCTCGGGATATCACTGACCTTTAAACCCAGCCCTATATTAGCCGTCAGCGCTCCCATCGTCATTTCATCGCACTGTGGCTATTCACGTGCACGTATATTATCTTATTCACCTTCGCACATCATTATGCACCTTCGTATATCTTAAGCGTCCAGCAGCCGGTAATGAGTGACCCAGATGTGGGCAGACGGGTGCTAGCCAATCAGAGGACACCACAGGCAGCGGATGGACCAATCAGATCGCGTGTATCAACCTGGGTGCACGGGAGCTAATGGGAAGCCGCCTAGCATATAGTCTGGGTAAAAGAATCGCTGTGTAAACAAATTGTTATCTATGCAGACAAATGTACAGGATTGTTTTTCCCAGGATATTTTTGGCTAGAGTTGGAAGTGACAATGCCTTAAAACTGAAGACTGGTTGTATGGATAATTCGCATTATATTATTTCAATCTGAAGAATTAGTTTTCCCGAAAATTTTTATCAGTGAGAAAATCTAATGCCTAGCATAGAGTATAGGTTAAAAAATGACGACTAGGTTGTCTGGACATTTACATGAATAGGATTCTTTTTCGCAGTTAAGTCTTCGTTACAAGGGTTAGGGAAGATGCTTGGCATAGTATCCACACACTTTCTATGATGGACTTTTATTCCTAACTGTCTTCTCTAACCTGTAACAAGTGGTGCCAGGCACAACAAACCTCGCCCAACAACAGTTGTTTTATTGCCGTAAACCTCTCCGTGGCCTAATGCATGGAGATTTCCGTGCCCCCCAGGCCCACCCCGCAGTCAGTTTTCGAAGTTTCGAAAATCGATTATGTTGTTGTTGCCATATTGAAGAGCAATTTCCGATGCACTTTCCAGTCCATATTACAGCTTCCTAGACCCATTCTATGGCGTGCAATTGAACGCGGAAGTTGCATAAATTTAGGCAGTTGATACCGGTCACAAGTAGGTACTGCAGTGACGCAATATCGCATTTTATTTTATTTTTTTTTACCAAAAACATTGTAAATGGTGCTGAAAAGGTGTGAAATAACTAGATATGTGTATTTTGAATTTTCCAGTACATAATACGCAAGGTTCGAATTGTAAAAAGTATAACGAATGAAGAAGTGAAGGAACGCTGTGGGGTGGATGTGGATGTGGTTGAGAAGATTAGGAGAAATACACTGAGGTGGTTTGGACATGTGGAGAGAATGGAGAATGAAAGACTGACTAAGAGGGTGTATGTGGGTGAGGTGGGAGGAGGGAGAGGGAGAGGTAGACCAAGGATGAGGTGGAGGGATGGAGTTGAGAGGTATATGAGGGAGGGGGGGGGTAAGTTGGGGGGAGGGTAGTCAAATGGCGGGTGACAGAGCGACTTGGAGGCGTTTTGTCTGCGGCCACCCTTTGCGGGATTAGGGCGTCGGGCTATAGATAGATAGATAGATAGATAACATTATGAATTTATTTTGCTTTTTTCAGTGTTCACTGTGTTTATGATAGTATTGACTTATTTTTGTAGTGTGGGTGGTGGAGTTTGTTGGAAAAGGCGAGTGTTTCTGTTTTGAGACCTAAACGAGATAAACGTCTTCCCTTGAGTGTACAGGCTGGACAGTGAGGGTGGAAATGCGATACGACCTGACATTCACACCTCGCATGAGATAATTAGCAGGAAGGGCAGGGAGGCCTTTCCACCCACGAAAGCATCACGTGAACATGGAAAACTTTCTTGTTATGCTTGTAAAAGGCAAAGAATATGTAAAACTATTCAAAACAGTACCACAAACCTGAGCAAATAGGTAATGATATAAAAATATATATTTTTTTATTTTCCAGCCTTTTTTGTTTATGCCTGTGTTTATAATCGTAAACAGGGTGGTTGTGTGTTTCGCAAGCGAGGAGAAAGATGATATTTTCTGTCTGGGTCGAGATAATGAGTGTAACTATGTGTGTTTAGGTATGGCAAGAGGGAAAAAATCGTACATCCACTCGTCACGGCAGCAGGTGGTGAACTGACATATTAGGTGAGACTGAGACAGTGAAGTAAAGGTCAGTCTCATGTCCCAGTGGTTCGTTCACTTCCCAAAAGTTTTCAGAGTTTTCTACAAATCGCACTGCATCGAAATATCCAAACCAGTACAATAAACCTGGGCAAATAGGTAAAGATACCAAAACAAAAATGTATTTCTCTCTTATAATCATATCTTTTTTGTTTAAGCCAGTATTTATTCATAATCGTAAACAGGGTCGTTGTGTGTGTTTCGCAAGGGAGGACAGAGATGATATTCTCTGTCTGGGTCGAGATATGGATGTAGTTGTTTGTTTAGGCATGGCCACGAGTGAAAAAAAAATCGATAACCCACTCATCACAGCAGCAGGCTCTGAACTGATTGCTGGGGTGTATGGAAGTGTTGTGTAGGTCAGTCTTAAGACTGTCAAAACATTCGTTCACTTCCCCAAAATTTTCGCCGTTTTTTATAAGCCACACTCGAATGACGCCAACGGCCATGCTATGGTAAAATAATCATTTGACGCCTTGATGCCCGTGGCCATGGAGGTGTTAAATACTTAACCATTACTGCCGTTTACTGTCAGTACACACTCAAAAGTCTACGGTCATGGCACAAGTGTTTTCAAGTTATGCCCTCTGAAAACCCGTGATCTTGCATTTGACTTTTCAAGGTCACTCAAGGTCAAAGGCCATTGTGCCAAATGAAAGCCCAGAATTTCTATATCTTCGTAATAGTAGATATTTCTATTTTCAACGACTTTTGAGTTATAGCCTCCTGAATATCCGTGGCCTTCAGACTGACCTTCCATGGGCTTTTACAGTCAAAGATCAAAGTACCAGCTAAAAACCAATATGGGACTTCCTATGTGTCGATAACAGTAAACATCTCTCTATCTTCAACGAAATTTGAGTTATGGCCCCCTGAATAGCCGTGACCTTAGAGTTTGACCTTTCAAGGTGACTCAAGATCAAAGGTCTTGGTACCAAATGAAAGCCCATATTACGAGTTCTTGTATGTTCATAATAGTAAATATCTCAATCTTCAACTGATTTCAATTTGTAGTCCTTTGAAAATCCGTAACCTTAATTTTGATCTTTCAGAGTCACTTGATTATCTCCAAAATTTAACCACTTTCTTTTGGGACCAGTGTCCACATATCCTGAAAGTTTCAAAAAATTTCATTCAGCCATTTTTCGGTAATGCTACTAACAAACAAACAAACTCGACCAAAAACAATACCTCGCTGGACTCCGTCCCAAAGAGGTAACAAACAAACTCGAAAGAGCGCACTAATATGAAGCAGTGGACAGTCTGTGGTGTAACGTTATGAATACTCGCATATAAGCCCTTCTGCAGATACAACCCAGAGAGCCCATCCTCAAATCCACCTAACTGCCCCCTTGGACCACTTTTCCCTCACGGACCAACCTTCCCTCACGGACCTGTCTTCCCTCGCAGATCTGTTTTCCCCTGTGGATCTATTTACCCTATGAAGATTTCCCCCATGGACCTATTTTACCCCACAGACCTATTTTACTGCCATGGACATATCTTACCACATGTACCTATTTTACCATCATAGACCTACTTTACTCTATGGATCTATTTTACCACATTGGACTTACTTTGCCCCATGGACCTATTCTACCCCAGGGACCTATTTCACACCAGG
>NC_136991.1:6387500-6460000 GCF_032717465.1 Coenobita brevimanus | reverse complement strand
AGAAAAACATTGTAACATACTCACGACCCCCGCCCCTCTCTCTCTCTCTCTCTCTCTCTCTCTCTCTCTCTCTCTCTCTCTCTCTCTCTTTCATCACACGTAAACACAACCTCAGAATCCCTTTGACGTTATAGGACTGAGAGAGGGAAAGTTAATATGCTCTTTATATGAATAGTTAAGAAATAAGTATCACACAAACAGACGCCCCATATCATCCCTATTCCTCTTCTTTCCCGCTTTTCTTCCCTCCTTTTCATGATCTTCCTTTCCCTATATGTTCCCTCCCTTCCTTACCCATCTTCTCCCTGACCATCTCTCCTTTCCCTATCCCTCATCTTTTTGTTCTTTCCTCCCTCTTTCCCCTTCTCCTGGCCTTCTCTACCTTCCCTTCCCCTCCCTCTTCCCTCCTTTCCTCACCCATCGTTACTCTCACTCTTCCCTCTCTTCCCCTCCCTACATCTTCCTCTTTCCACTTACAATCCTCCTATCCCGTCCTCCATCCCTTCCTTTCTCCCAAATTTTCTCCTCCTCTCTCTTCCCTATTCCCTAGCTTCTTGCCCATCTTTACACTCACTATTCCCTCTACTCCCCTTCCCTCATCATCCACTCCACTCTCACTCCTCATTTCCCCTTTCCCTTCCCTTCCCTTCTCCTCCCCGTATTTACCATCCTCTCCCCTCCCTATTGCCTCATTCCTCCCTTCCCTTCTCCCCTAATCTTCCTTTCTCTCATCCTCTCCTTTACCTCTTCCCCTCCCCTCCTCCCTTCTATTTCTGAAATATTCATTAAACGTACGCTTCACAATTTTTCCGATATTTTTAAATCACTATCTCTCTCTCTCTCTCTCTCTCTCTCTCTCTCTCTCTCTCTCTCTCTCTCTCTCTCGTATTCTTTACTTTCTATATCTTTCCTCCGTCTTTATCTTTTCTTTATATTCACACTTGCCTTTTTGTATCTCCTTTTTCTTTTTAATATGGAAAAGAGGAGGAGCCAAGGAGAGGAAAATGACAAAAAGAAGAAGAGAATGAAGAGGAAGTGTGGTGAAGAGAAGCCGAAAGAAATAAAGAATGGGGAAGGAGGAGGACGAAAGGGAAGAATGAGAAACAAGAGAAAGGTGCTGGAAAACGAAGAAGAACTAAAATGAGGGAGAAGAATGCGCAAGGTGGGAAGAGAGAAGCAAGAGAGAAGTAGAATGAGGAAAGAGGAGGAGGAGGAGGAGGAGGAGGAGGAGGACGAGGAGGAGGGTGAATGAGAAAGAGGAGAAAGGTGTTGACAAATGAAGAAGAGCTAAAATGAGAAAGGAGAATGCGCAAGGGGGGAAAAGAGAAGGAAGAGCTAAGTAGGAATGAAAAGAAAAAGAAAAAAACAGACTGGAGGAAGAGAATTAATAAGGAGGCGAGACGGGTGAAGGAAAAGAAGGAAGAATGGAGAAGAGAATGAGAAAGAAGCACAGTAAATTGATAGAGGAAGGAGTAGAATGAGCAGGGAAAGAACGATGGAGGAAGAGGGAAAAGAATCATGGAGATACAATAAGAAAAAAAGATCAAGAAACGAGATGGAGGGCTGAAAAAGGATAAAAGGGAATATATAGGAAAGGGAAAGGCATAAGAAGAGAGGGAAGAGAAGGTGAAGTATGAATAATGATCTGAGATGGAAGATAATAGGATGGAGAGAGGAAGGAGAAGAGGAGAAGCCACAAGAGAAAAAGAGGATACGTAAATGTGTGTGTGTGTGTGAGAGAGAGAGAGAGAGAAATAATATATAAAAGAAAGAGATGAAAATAAAGGTGAGAAGAAAAACAGGAATGAAAGAAAGGAAAAGAATAAAGAAAGTCGAAGGAAATAAAGTTATAAAGAAGAACATAGAGATCATAAAGCCAAAGGACCAATGAAAAAAAGAAAAAGTACAGGATATGACAAAATGGGAAAGGAGAGAAAAACAAAAATGACAAAAAGAAAGCTGAAGAAAGGAGAGGAGGGGAAAGGGAGTTAAGGAAGGAAATCAGGAACAAACAAGAGAACAAGAGAAACAAACTGGATGAAGAGAGAGAGAGAGGACAGACAGACAGACAGACAGAGAGGAAGGGGGATTTAAGAAAGGAAATCAGGAAGAAACAAGAGAAACAAACTGGATGAAGGAGAGAGAGAGAGAGAGAGAGAGAGAGAGAGAGAGAGAGAGAGGTTCAGCTACACACACACACACACACACACACACACACACACACACACACACACACACACACACACACACACACACACACACACACACAAACTGGTGCAAATCTATCAATGACAAAATGGACATTATCAGACCCGACCGAGCCTTCTCTCTCTCTCTCTCTCTCTCTCTCTCGTTCGTATTCCTTTCTTCTATTTCCTACTTGCCTCCCTCGATTCCTCGCCTTTCTTCCTTATTCTCTCTCTCTCTCTCTCTCTCTCTCTCTCTCTGTTATAATATTTTCTTTAAACTCCTTTCTTCCTTCATTCTTTTCGTTTTCTTCCTAATTTATCTCTTCTATTTTCGTCTCATTCCTCCAAGAATTTTCCTCTCTCTCTCTCTCTCTCTCTCTCTCTCTCTCTCTCTCTCTCTCCCTCTCTCTCTCTGTCCATTCATTTCTCGATTATTATTCTCTCTCTCTCTCTCTGTCCATTCATTTCTCGATTATTATTCCTTGCCTTTTTTCTTTCTCGTTTCCTTACGTCCTACTACGTGCTTTCCTTTTCTTCTTTTGCCTCACTTTCTTATCTCCCTCGTTCTCTCTTTCCTCCTCCTAATTTCTCACAACTCCAGTTTTTCTCTCCCCTCCAACTCTCCCTTACTGTATGTTTCTATCTCCCCTCTCCCTCTAATTACTCTCCCTACTTCCCCCTGTTCCCTACTTTCTCCTGCTCCCTTCTCCCACCTGTTTACTGTCTCTCCTCTCTCCCTCTTCCTTCTCACAACTTTTCTCCACCTCTTCCTTCATCTTCTCAAAGTTGTTCTCTCCTCCTCCTCCTCCTCCGCACCACCTCTGAACATCCACACTGTGCACTGTGCAGTCCCCTTTTTTCTAGCAGACACCCCGTAAACTTAACGTACCCGTACATAGCGTCGCGTCACGTCATCATATATTTTTTCAGTTTATTCAATGCAAATAAACCAGTATAAGCACAGATTAGGATCTGTACATGTAGTCCTGAGTTAACGGTCACTACTATTACTTTTGACCTGTGATGGGATGTGGGTCACTGAGGGTCCCTGTTAGCCATGTGACCACCATCGGGATTTTTTTATGTACTAGGGGTCACTGCTTCAGGAGGAAACTTATATACTTGTCCCACATGGGAGAGTTCCTGGTCTCAGTAGTGTGAACGGAGCTGGGGCCTGACTGACTGCTGCCTACCTTAAAAGCGCCAGGTAAGGCTGCCGCACCACCCCTGAACATCCACACTGTGCACTGTGCAGTTTCCACGTTATGTCTACAGACGCTCCGCTAACTCAATGTTCCCGTTCATAATATCATGCCGTAGTTATTAGTTTACTTGATTACTTTCTCTTTCAGGTTACTCAAACGGGTAGCTCATAGGTAAAGTATTACAGAATATAACTTTTCCTTTCCAGTATTTCCTGTGAAATTTCCATGCCAGTTATTCTATGCTGAATGGTGATTTTTCTCAATTTTTCCTGGAGGGTTTGGGGGTAGAGGGAGCCTTCTTGCTTTACTATCCTTATCCTTCAGCATGTAGAGTTAGATCTTGCATTCATACTCTGCTCTGTTGCTGTTTGCATTCCTTTGTACTCCTCCTCCTCCTCCTCCTCCTTCTCTTTCTCCTCCTCCTGCTTCTCTTTCTCCTTCTTCTCCTCCTCCTCCTCCTCCTAAGTGCTCTCACCCAACTAGCTTCCCTTTCCCCACTCTCTCCCTCTCCCTTCCGTCTCCCATCCCCCTCACGACTCTCCCCTACCCATATATCTCAACTACCCCTCAATTCTTCTCCACCCCTTCTTTCTCCTTTACACCTCACCCATTCTCTCCCCCTCCCCTCCTCTGTTTTTTCCCTCAGTTTCACCCTATCCTTCTCTCTCTTTCCATTCCCCAGTCTCTCTCTCTCTCTCTCTCTCTCTCTCTCTCTCTCTCTCTCTCTCTCCTCCTCCTCCTCCTCCTCCTCCTCCTCTTTTTCGTCCCTTCCCCAACTCTACTTTGCCCCTGAATCTATCCCCCTTCCCTCCAATTTCTCTCCATTCCTCCAGCCCCCTCTCCCTCACCCTCCCCTTCTCTTCCCCGAAATATCCACCTTGTTTTCATCGTTTTCTTTTTCAAGTTTCGGGTTGAAGGATTTAGCGAAGTTGCCCTTAATTGAGTCCATTCTCTTCCCTCCCTCCGCCCTCCATTCACCTCTTGATTGGATCGAGGGAAAGAGAGAGGGTGGGGAGCGAGGGAGGGAGGGAGGGGGAAGAGAATGGATGAGGGGCGAGGAAAAAGGGAGAGAAAGGAGGAGAAAAAGGGTAGGGCAGGGAAAGAGAGGGGAGGAAAAGTAGACAATGAGGAGAGATAGAAGAGAGGGATATTATGTTACGAGAAAAGAAGACAGACGAAAAGGTGAGAACGAATAAAGAGAGAGAGAGAGAGAGAAAAAAAAAAATGAAGGATAGACAGAGTTTTGGGGGAGGGGGATAGGAAGGGATACCAGGATTAAAAGGAGAGGGAAAGGAATAAATGAAGGGAAGAGTGGCAGGGGAGAATGGAGGCGAGAGGAAAACTTGGAGAGAGAAGGAGCACCCACAGAGTGTAACACCAGTCCCCTACAATCGGTCTAAGGACAAATCTTTCACCTTGACCTCCGACCGACTGTTATCAAAATCGGATTACTTCATCCTTGCGTGACCCTCAATTCTTCCACCATGTTTAGTCCACATTGGATCAAAAGTGTTGTTGACCTTGCCCTGTGACACTGACCACTGATAATTACTCGAAGCACGGTCACTTTATCCTCGGCCTACCTTAAATCCCTCCACCAAGTTTGGTCTAAATTGGATCAACAAAATCTGAGTTAATACGACGAACCATTGACCTTGCTCTGTGACGTTTACCTCTGAGTGATAATTAAACTGGATTCACTACATCCTCTCTTGACCGTCGGCTCTTCCAGCAAAGTTCTGTCTAAACTGGATCGAAGCTGTTTGGGTTAAGTCTGTCCTTGATATATGACCTAATTCAGCTAAATTTAACCGCCTGCCCTTCTGATGGTCCTCAACTGGTTCATTTCCATTCATTTTTATTTGTGCACAATCTAACTAACAGGCAAATTAACCGAGCTATACAGATGACCCCCTCGAGCTACGTGCACATGTGTAAAAAACGGAAGAATGAGGCTCTAGGCAAGGACAGGAAAGTTGGCTAACGGGCAGATGAGACTGATGGAACACACACACACACACACACACACACACACACACACACACACACACACACACATACATACATACACACACACACACACATACATACATACACACACACACACACACACACATATACATACACATACATACATACATTCACACACACACACACACACACACACACACACACACACACACACACATACATACATAAACACACACACACACACATATACATTTTTTTTTTTTTTTTTTTTTTTTATGCGAGGAAGAAGGAACCAAAGGCCATGAGCCCGCAGTAACAGTTCCCTCCAAGAGAAAAACAAAATACAATAGAGAGCCAAATTCAAGATCCGATCATTTTGAGATGCCTGGACACACTGCGTTTGAAAGACTGGAGATCATAGGCAGGAGGAAATACAGACAGAGGGAGACAGTTCCAGAGCTGACCTGTTGCATGAATGAAAGACTGGGAGTAACGGTTAACTCTTGCATTAGAGAGTTGGACAGAAAAGGGATGAGAGTTTGCTGCCAGACGGGTGCTACGCGCCCGTCGTAGAGGTGGAGGAATGCAAGCAGACAGTTCAGAGGAGCAGTGACCATTAAAGTAGCGATAGAAAAGAGATAAAGATGCAACAGTGCGGCGAAGAGACAGAGGTTGAAGGGAGTCAGTAAGAGGAGGAGAGTTAATGAGACGAAAAGCCTTTGACTCCACCCTATTGAGAAGAGCTGTATGTGGGGAGTCTCCCCACACATGAGAGTTGTACTCCACACAGGGGCGGATAAAACCCCTGTATAGAGTCAACAATTGTGCAGGGGTAAAGAAAGAGCGGAGTCGGCTTAGCACACCCAATCTCTTGGAAGCAGATTTTACAAGAGATGCAATATGATCTTTCCAAGATAAGTCCCGAGTAAATGAAACCCCAAGCATGTTCAAGGATGATGCAGGATTAATCTGAATATTATTAAACATTAGTGGGTATACCTGTGGAAGATTTTGTCGGGTTGATAGGTGTAAGAACTGAGTCTTAGAAGCATTAAAGACAACCATATTATTTTTACCCCAGTCAGAGATATGAGCCAAGTCAGACATTAGGTGTGCCATAGCCTCATCCCTTGTTTCTTGAAGTAACTGTTGAGATGGGCGTTGCGGGAACCGAATGGAAAGGTGAAGGGTGGAGTCATCAGCGTATGAGTGGATAGAGTTAGATGTACAGCTTAGAAGATCATTGATGAATAAAAGGAAGAGAGTTGGTGATAGGACAGAGCCCTGAGGAACACCACTGTTGATAGATCTAGGAGAAGAACGATGGCCGTCTACGACAGCAGCTATAGAACGACCAGAAAGGAAGCTAGCGATGAAGGTACAGATAGAAGGATAGAAACCGTAGGAGGGCAGTTTGGAAATTAAAGATTTATGCCAGACTCGATCGAAAGCCTTTGAGATGTCAAGTGCAATGGCAAAGCTTTCGCCAAAGTTCCGAAAGGAGGATGACCAGGAGTCTGAAAGGTAGGTGAGAAGATCGCCAGTGGAGCGTCCCTGACGGAACCCATACTGACGATCGGAAAGAAGGTTGTGATAGGAAAGATGCCTTAAAATTTTTTTATTAAGAATTGACTCGAAAACTTTTGAAATACAGGACGTTAAAGCAATTGGACGATAGTTGGAGGGTTGGGAGTGGTCACCCTTCTTAGGGACTGGCTGAATGAGAGCAAACTTCCAGCAAGAAGGAAAGGTACAAGTTGACAGACAAAGGCGAAATAGTTTGCCTAGGCAGGGTGTAAGCACAGAAGCACAGTTTTTGAGAACAACAGGAGGGACCCCATCAGGCCCATATGCCTTGTTAGTACTGAGGCCAGTAATGGCAGAAAATACATCAACTGAAGACATTTTAATGTCAGCCATGAGGAAGTCAGAGGGGGGAAGTGATGGAGGAACAGCACCGGAATCGTCTAAGGTGGAATTGGAGGAGAAAGTCTGTGCGAAGAGATCAGCTTTATCAGTAGAAGAAATAGCTACAGAACCATCAGAGTAGAAAAGAGGAGGGAAGGATGATGAGGTAAAGTTGTTAGAAAGATTTTTGGCAAGGTGCCAGAAGGAGCGGGAAGAATTCGAGTTGGAGAGTTGAGAGCATTTAGTATGGATGAAATTATTTTTAGTAGAGCGAAGAACAGACTTAGCACGATTCCGGGCAGAAACGTAAAGATTATGTGATTCAGGGGTGGGTTGGCTCCGGTACCTTTTGTAGGCCTTCTCCTTGTTGCGGACAGCATTAGAACAAGCGTGATTAAACCAAGGCTTTCTTGCGTTAGTCAAAGGATATGAGAAAGGAATGTATGCTTCCATGCCCGAGAGAATAACCTCCGTAATGCGCAAGGCACACTCAGATGGCTCACGGCCATGGAAGCAATAATCATTCCAGGGAAAATCAAAGAAGTACTGCCTGAGGGCCTCCCAGTCCGCAGCTCCAAAATGCCAGAGACGACGTTTCCCTGGAGGGTCCGCAGGCCGTACTGGAGCGATAGGACAGGTTAAGGTAATAAGGTTGTGATCGGAGGAGCCCAACGGAGAGAAAAGATTAACAGAGTAAGCTGAAGGATTAGTTGTGAGGAAGAGGTCAAGTATGTTGGAGCTCTCTCCAAGGCGGTCAGGGATACGGGTAGGGTGCTGTACAAGCTGCTCTAGGTCATTAAGGATAGAAAAGATGTAGGCTTGTTCACCAGGTGGATCCGTGAAAGGAGAGGAGAGCCAAAGGTGGTGGTGAACATTGAAATCTCCAAGAATGGAGATTTCAGAGAAAGGAGAAATGGACAGAATGTGTTCCATCGTAGAAGTAAGATAGTCGAAGAATTTTTGATAGTCAGTAGAATTAGGGGATAAGTAAACAGCACAGATATATTTAGTCAGAGAATGACAGGAAAGCCGAAGCCAGAGAGTGGAGAATTCAGAAGAATCAAGTTCAGGAACACGAGAGCAAGATAAGTCGTTGCGTATGTATACACAACAGCCACCTTTGGCTTTGAAATGAGTATAAAGAAAGTAGGAGGATACAGAAAAGGGTTTGCTGTCAGTTGCCTCAGACAGCTGAGTCTCCGTTAGAAAAAGAAGGTGAGGTTTAGAGGAGGAGAGGTGGTGCTCAACAGAGCGAAAGTTAGATGAAAGGCCGCGAATGTTGCAGAAATGAAGAAGAAGAGAGTCAGACAGTGGTTCCAGGCACCTCGAGTCGTCACCGGGAGAGGGGCAGATGGCGGGGGCATTTATGGTCCCCCCCCCTGGGGACTCCGAGGCTAGGTGAATTGACGCCATTTTGGTAAATTTTGAATAGGAAGTGTAGTGTGTACTGTGCATGTAGTTTGGTGAAGATAGATAGAGAAATTTGTACTGGAGAGCATGCTGGCCTACTCTCTGTGTAACTGAGACACTGAAAAAGTTCAGCAAAGGGGGATGGTCAGGAACTAGTCCTGAGGGCTGATGAAACGGGAGCTCCAGCACTCCCTGTCATCATACATACATACATACATACATACATACATTCACACACACACACACACACAGAAGAAAACAGAGGAAAGCTACTCATCGGGAAAAACGAATGAGAGGGAAAAGGAAGGAGAAAAGAGGAGAGGGAAAAAAAAATAAACCTGGAGGAAATGAGAAAGGAGGAAGAAAAATGGCACAGACACAAGAAAACTGAAAGAAAACAAAGGATGTAAACAAGCTGGAAAGTAAGAAAAAAAAGGTAAAAAGAGAATAAGAAGAAAATAGAGGAAAAAAAAGACAGTGAGAGAAGGCATGGAGGTTATTTGAGAGAGAGAGAGAGAGAGAGAGAGAGAGAGAGAGAGAGAGAGAGAGAGAGAGAGAGAGAAACTGGAACAGGTAAAATGGATGAGACAAGGTAAGAAGCCACAAGAAGATTGAGGAAAAAGGAAGCAGGAAAGACAGCAAGAAAATGGAGAGAGAGAAAAGAAAGAAAGACAAAACAGGAGGAGGCGAAAATATATTAGAAGGAAAAGGAGAGGAAAAAGAAGGAAAAAAAATGAAAGAAAAAATGAAACAATAAAGGGAGATATGATGAGAGGATGGATGACAAAAACTGGAAGACGAGAGAGAGAGAGAGAGAGAGAGAGAGAGATTGGCACTCTTCCCTGCACTATTTCGCCTTTCTAACATCTCATTCGTTGGCGCGACTGGGCTTGTGTGTGTGTGCGTGGATGAATGAGTGCAAATTGCGTGCATTGGAGTAAGGATGCGGAGTTTGTGTTTTAGAATGTGTCCTCTTTGCGTGTGTGTGTGTGTGTGTGTGTGTGTGTGTGTGTGTGTGTGTGTGTGTGTGTGTGTGTGTGTGTGTGTGTGTGTGTGTGTGTGAAGAGGAGTGTATTTGTATGGTTAGAGAGAGAGAGAGAGAAACCCTTGCATCTTCCCAAAGCTTGACGAATACATAGCGGAATTATCGAATCATTTGGAACACGTACTAGTAGAGACAGAGTTTTCATTGTATTTCGCCAGTTGTAAATTTTCTTCAGATGGAATTAATAAGATATCTGTATGTCCCTCAACGTATGATAAAAGCTTCCACTGCGGTTATTATGTATATATTAAAAAACTTGTAGATATTCGTTTTAAATTTCCATAAATAATTTAGTTACGAACAGTAGGACTTTCATAACTTAATCAAATAAACTCCCTATATATTATCTATTTACTGAGGTATTGTTGGGGAAGCTTCCATCCCCCCAAAAAATAAATAAATAAATAAATACAAATATCTATGGATATTCTTAACTTTTCAGAGGGCAGGTCTTCATATTTTATTGTGGTTACCTTCAGACGATTTTTTCAGCTTAGGGAATTTGTCATCTAAGAGGTTAAGCTGAATAAAATCGTCTTGTGGTATCCGGAATATGGAGAAATGCTGTGTCGATGTAAAGCGAAGCTAGGAGTTGTATTAATTAAGGCTCATTTGAAGACGATGGACTGCAGGTTGAAGTTATCTTTTCCCTGCTTCACCATTCTCCTTTCCTGGGATAGAGATGAACGTTTGTGCAACAGGCGAGCTTCATCATTCAGTCATATCGGTGCCACCACGTGAAGGTGTCCCTCTCCAGTGAAGGGGTAAAGGTCAAGAACAAGTGACAATAAAGAGCAAACTTTATGCAACAAAATCAACACTCAAAATGGCAATCTGTCTTGTTTATGAATTCCCCAAATTTTTGCTGCATACCACAAGAGATTCATAAGGACTAGTCTAGAGGACCTGGGATTGGTGGGGATGGGGGTGGGGCTGAAGTGTGGAAGAAGTAGGCTTGGAGGGGCGGTGGGGACGTGGTAAAGGTGAGGGGATGGTGAGGAAGTTTTTTCTTTTTTATGTGTCCGACTCTGAGCACAGGTTTAACAACCCGTTCCTTGAGGCCCAGCAGTCCTAAATAATATCCACCTCCACATATCACCACCTCGGCCCTAACTTCCACCGTCCATGCTGAATACATGCTAGGGATATTGTTTTTACATGTTTGGGGGTCTTATATACGAAAAAGAAATCTGTTTTTAACGAACTTCATGACCTTTAACTGTTCCCTGCCGCAGCTAGGACTCGAACCAGGATCCATTGCGACTGCAGGCCACCTCTCTACCGATTTAGCCACCGCCTCCTCCAATGAAAATGAAATGGGAATGAGATGGAGGTGATGAGTATGAGCTGGGATAGAAGACACTGTGAGGATGAGTTGAGGGTGGAGGGATGGGGGAGAATGAGGTGGGGGGTGAAGGAATGCTGGGGAAGAAGAGGGGATGGTGAGTAAGTGGTAGGGATGAGTTGAAATGGAGAGGACGATGAGGATAAGGTAGATAGGGGTGTTTGGGATGTGAGTGAGTCTGTATAGAGTGGTATGTGAATGGAGTTACGAGTAAATGGGACGAATGAATGGGAACTGAATGGAATGGGATGTGGAGTAAAAAAAAAAAAAAAAGAAAGAAAAGGAAATTATAGTGAAGCAAGGAGGTGGAGGGGGAATGGAATGTGGAGGGGGAAGAATAAGACGGGGGGAGGGGAATGTGGAGAAGAGGAGACTGTGGAGAGGTGGGAGAGAAACGGAAGAGGGAGGATAGGGAAGGGAGAGCGACAGTGGGGGTAGGAAAGATAAGGGGAGGTGTGAAGGAGGAAATACGGGAGAGAAAGGGGGAGGGGAGATTGGAAGGGGGCGGGAGGAGGAAGAAAGGAAAGTGGGGAGGAGGAGGGAGAATGGAGGTGGGTGGGAAAGGGAGAGTGGAGGGGAGAACAGAGGGAAAGCGGGAGAAGGGAAGGGACTGGGTTGTGGGGGGAGGGGGCGCCACCTCATCTACATATGTAAAGCCTAATTTTTACGCTGTCTCTCGGTCACCTAGAGAATACGAAAACAGGTTACCAGATTTGTACTCTCTCTCACTCTCTCTCTCTCTCTCTCTCTCTCTACATGTTTATCACCAGACCTCGGCATTTACTGGCAAAAAAAGGCACAAAAAAGCATGCATTTTCACTATCAAAACACTCAAAATTAGGCTACAAAATCAAGATATACGGAACTATATTCAAGGAAAGCCAAAAATGACCAAAGTAAAGTTATTAAGATACATATACGTACATTTTTTTGGCTGGAGATAATTACTATAGTTCATTTAATTTCATCTAACAAAGATCTCTAACCCCTTTCAGCTCAGTTAATGGCCAAATGTAGTCAGACTGGAGGATAAATTTGACTAGTAACTAAGGAGACTAATTCCTACCTAAGAACCAAGACTTATCAAATTTCAAGTTTCTGAGAGGTCCAGTTCCCTCAGATGAAAAAAAAATCTATAGCATAATCATCAAGTGCCAAAATTTTTCATCTCTACCATGGAAAATGAAAAAAGTATATAATTTCTTGACAAAAGAGCAAAAAAACAAAACAAAACAAAACAAAAAACAAAAACACACTTAAGACATTTATGACAAAGTCCTCGGTTTGTTTATTACTAATGTCGTTCGCTTTTTTTATTGTTTTTCGACACTAAAAGAGGGGAATTTTGTATATACGGTTCACATCCCTCCAAGCAATTTTCTTTTTTTTACTTGGGTGTTTTCCTCTCTGCTTGGCTCGACTTTTTCTTCTTCTTTGTCTTGTTGTTGTTGTTGCTGTTGTTGTTTTGTTGTTGTTCTTAGCTGTTGTTCTTTTTATGGGCGAGGTTGAAAAAGTTTTACGACTGACATTTTCGAGAGAGAGAGAGAGAGAGAGAGAGAGAGAGAGAGAGAGAGAGAGAGAGAGAGAGAGAGAGAGCAGCCATATCTCAGTCTGGTGTCTCCCTCATCACTATTCCCTGCACCCTCTCCTCACCGCCACACCTCAAATGGCCGCACCAAGATTACGACTCCTGGTGAATTTGTCGCAGTTCCTCACATTAAAGGCGGTGGGGAGGGGAGGGGAAGAGTGGGGAGGAGTGGGGAGAGGGAGGTGAGAGCAGGGGAGGAGAGGGAAAGAGTTGGAAAGGGAGAAGTGAAGGGGAGGAGTGTGGGGAGGGAGGTTAGAGCAGGGGAGGAGAGGGAAAAAGTTGGAAAGGGAGAAGTGAAGGGGAGGAGTGGGGAGAGGGAGGTGAGAGCAGGGGAGGAGAGGGGAAGAGCGGGGAGGGGAGAAGTTAAGGGAAGGAGCGGGGAGAGGGAGGTGAGGGCAGGGGAGGAGTGTGGAAAGGGAGGAAAGGGAGGAGATGGGAAGGGGAGCAGTGGGGAGAGGGAAGATTAGAAAATTAGAAGTGAGGATGGGGAGCAGTGGGGCGAGGGAGAACACAAGAAGAGAAGGAGGGAGGAGAGGGAAAGGGAGGAGTAGGGAGGGGAGCAATGGGGAGTGGGAGGAGAGGGCAGGGGAGGAGCGGGAAGAAAAAAAAAAGAGAAAAGAGGGGAAAAGTTTGGGAAAGAGAAAAGAGGGGAAAAGTTTGGGGGAGTGGAGGGGAAAGGGAAGGAGAGGATGGGGAAGAAGCGAGGGAAGACTCAAAGGAGAAAAGGGGAGTGTTGGGGACTGGGAAGAGGGTAGAAGGGAGAGAAGTGGGGAAGGGAGAGAAGGGGATGGGAAGGAGGCGAGGGGAAGAAGGAAGGGTGAATAGAGGAGAACGGGAGAGTGAAAGGGGATGAAAGGAAGAAAGAAGAGAGGACAGGGAGAGGAGGGATGGGAAGGAAGGTAAGATGAGGGAAAAAGAGGAAGGGGAGAGGAGATGAAGGGGAGGGGTGAAGAAGGGAAGAAAGGTGGGGTTGTGGAAGGAGAAAATGGGAGAAAGGAAGGGAAGGGAAGGAGAGAAAGAGCGAATGGTGAAGTGGGAAACAAGAGATGAGAGATGAACAAATAGAGAGAAAAAGGAATGAAGGGAAGAAGAGGGGGGGGGGAGGCTGGGAAGAAAGGGAGAAAAGAGTAAAAAAAAGATGGAGAAGGAGAAAAAAAAGAAAGCAGAGAAAGCGAAAAGCGATGAGAGAGAAGAGATTAAAAAAAAAAAAAAAAGAATAGGGATGAAGGGGTGAGGTGCAGGACTGTGAAGAGAAGAGAGGAGAAGGAGCAGAAGGTAGAAAAAGTGGATGGGATAGGACTGGTTAGGAGAGGAAAAGGGGGGAGAAGAGGGGAGAGTAGAAAGGGGAAAGAGCGCAGAGGAGTGGGGAAAAGAGATGACAGGAGAGGGATAAACAGGAAAGGAGGGGAAGAGACGAGAAAAGAAGAGGAGAGGAGAAGAGAAGGAAGCGAGGAGAGAGGAGAGGAGAGGAGAAGAGAAGGAAAAGAGAAGAGAGGAGAGCGGAGGAGAGGAAAGGGAAAACACCGATGAGTAAAGTAGAGGAGAGGGAAAAGAGAGGATAGGAGGGTGAAGGAGAGGAGAGGAGAGGGAAAAGAGAGAGGAGAGGGAAAAGAGAGAGGAGAGGAGAGGGAAAGAGACGGATGGAGACGATGGGACTGAAATGAAGCTGAGATAAACTAAGGGAGGAGGGGGACGGGAGAGGAGAGGAAAACAAAGAGGAAAAAAGAGAGGAAAGAAGATGGGAGATGGAAGAAAGGGAGGAGAGGAGAGGAGAGGAGTAAAGGGGAGGGGGAAACTGTGAACAATCGAAAAAAAAGAGGAGAATAAGTGAAGGAGGATGAGGACAGTAACAGTAGGAGTTAAAGAGCGAGACGGCTGAGAGGGGAGGAGTGGGAAGGAAGAGAGAAGACGAGGAAAAGGGAAATAAGAGAGGAAAGAAGAGGAGGGGAGACGGGTAGAGAGAAAAAGGGGAACAAGAAAGTTGGTGTCGGAGGATTAGGGTACGTGTGGGGAGGGAAGGGGAGAAAATGAGGGGAAGATTAAGAATAAATGTGGTTTGTGACTGAAGGAAGGGGAAGAAGGGGAAGGGTGAGGGGACGAAAAGTAGAACGAGGAAGAAGGAAAGAGAAGAAAGAGGAAGAAGGAAATGGCATTGTGGAGAAAAATGAAGGGGAGGAAGAAAAGGGATGAAAGAGGAAGTGGGAAAGAGATGAAAGAGGAAGTGGGAAAGAGAAGAAAGAGGAAGTGGGAAAGAGAAGAAAGAGGAAGTGGGAAAGAGAAGAAAGAGGAAGTGGGAAAGAGAAGAAAGAGGAAGTGGGAAAGAGAAGAAAGAGGAAGAAGGAAATGACATAAGAAAAATGAGGATGGGGAGGAAGGCAGTGGAAGAAAGAGGAAGTGGAAAAAAGAGGAAAGAGGGATAAAGAAAAGGAAGCATGGGGATCAAAGGGAAAGAGAAAAATGGCAAAGATAGGAGGGCGAATGTGGAGGAAGTGAGGGGAAGCGAGAGGAAGGGACGAGAGGAAGTGAAGGAAGGAAGCAGACGGCAAGCAAGAAATAGAGATGGAGTGAACGGTAGGTAAAGTATGGGGGAAGGGAAAGGAAGGGGAAGAATGGAGAAGGGAAACTAAGGAATGGAAGGGGAAGAATGGGGGGTAAAGAACTGAGAAAGGGAAGGGAAGGGAAGGGAAGGGAAGGGAAGGGAGAGAAGGGAGGAAGGAAAGAGGGGAGAAGATATGAAATGCCTGGAAAAGAAAAGGAGTGAATGGTAGGTAGGGAGACACTGGGATGAAGGAAAAGAAGAGACGCCCAGGAAAAGAAGACAGGAAGGAAGGGGGAAATGGCGAGAGAGAGAGAGAGAGAGGCAAGGAAGGGAATGGAGTGAGATGGGGAGGCCAGGAAGAAAGGATAGAAAGAAGGAGTGATGGATGGATGGATGGATGGATGGATGGATGGATGGATGGAAGGAAGGAAAGAATGGGAAGAAGGATGAACGGAAAGAAAGGAGGGGTGTGGGGCAGAACGACAATCCTTCTCCTGGCAAACTTCTCTATCTCCCTTGGGAAAGAGAAAGTATAGAAAGTGAGAAACAAAAAGGCAGAGGAGTATAAGAGGTGGAGGAAGTGATGGAGGAGGAAGAAGAAGAGAGACTGAGAGAAAAAGAGAGAAAACAGGAGTGAAGCGGAAGACTAAGGAAATGCAGAAGACAGAAGGAATAGGAGAAGCAGGAGTAGGAGGAGGAGGAGTAGGAGGAGGAGGAATGGGAGGAGGAGGAAAGGGAGGAGGAGAAAGAGGGAGATAAGGAGGGGAAGATGGCAGGAAGATATAGGGAGACGAGGATGAAGAAGAAAAGCAGTAAGCAAACAGCAACAGTCCTCTTTGTCCTTCCGGGCCTGTTTGTTTGAGGGTTGGTTATAACTAATGTAACAATCCTTCTGAGTTAAAGACAAGGTTAGCAAAGCAAGAAGTCTACGGGAAATGGAAGCAGAAAGATAAGCAAATTAGAAGACAGTACGAAGAAGGAGAAGTGAGTAGGTAAGGAAGATGGAAACAAGGAAGGGAAGAAGGTGATGTGAGGCAGAGGAAAGGAAAAGGAAGTAGAGAAAAGGAAAATAAAAACAAAGGAGGAAAACACAATATAGGGAGAGATGCAGGGAAAAGGAGAGGGGCAGGACAGAGAGAAAGAACAGAAGTTGAGAAACAGAAGATGCGAAGGAAAAAGGAGGAAGAGAATGAATATGAGGAAGGAAACAGATGATAAGAAGGCGAACAGAAGGGGGGAAATGGAAGAGAGAGAAAACGGAGATATACAAGAGATGAGATAAAGGGGAAGAAGACGGGGAAAGAGAGAGGGGATAAGATGGAGAAGAAAATGGGAAAGGAGGGGAAGAAAGAATAAAAGAAGGGAAATTTAGATGGTGGGAGTGAGAAGAGGAAGGAAGAAAAAGAATCAACAGAGGAAAATAGTTAAGATAGAGGAGGGAAGGTGAGAGGGAAAGAAGAAAGAGGGGAGACTGATTACACGCACTGAATAAAGATGAAGAAGAATAGAAGAAAGAAAATGAAAATGTGATGAGAAGAGTGGGAGGGGAGAAAGAAAGAGACTAAAAAAAAAAATACAGACGATGAAGTTAAGAAGGTGAAGAAAAAGATAAGGAGGAAAAAGAGGATAAGAAAAGAATAAGAATAAGAATGAGAAAGTGAGGAAGAGAAAATCTGCCCTGCATAAAGAGAAGGGAAGGAGAGGAGGGTTAAATGGTGGAGAAAAGAATCTGTGTGTGTGTGTGTGTGTGTGTGTGTGTGTGTGTGTGTGTGTGTGTGTGTGTGTGTGTGTGTGTGTGTGTGTGTGTGTGTGTGTGTGTGTGTGTGTGTGTGTGTGTGTGTGTGTGTGTGTGTGTGTGTGTGTGTGTGTGTGTGTGTGTGTGTGTGAGAGAGAGAGAGAGAAATATACAAGTGACAGATGACTGCTGAACGCAAGAAATATTTGAAAAAGAGAGTGACAATATCAAAGAAAGAAGACGGGAAGTATCTGAGAACAGAAAGAGGATTATTGGAGAGTGCTATCGAGAAATACATCAAAGCAATTTTTTTTCCAGAGAAAGGAAAGATCCGTGGGGAGAGGGAAGAAGGAATACTAGCCATGAATATATTGTGTATTGTGACGGCTGAAGGTCTTTTTTTATTAGTAAAGACATGAGTTACAAGCAGCCTCGCAACTCCTACGAAGCAAGGAGTATGATTTGTACGAATAAAGTTATCATAAAGCCCTGTTATACACCTTCCTTTACCTTGCTGACTCGTGAAACAGGGTGAGAAGATAACGGGATGAACAGTGCAAAAGGCCAGATAATGCTTAACTGTAATCTGTTCACTTTAACTGGGGATAAAATCGTCATCTTTCCATCTTGAAATGTGAGTTATAACAAAAAAAAACATGAGTTCTATAGAAAGGATACTGAACTGTAGTATTTTTTTTTTTTATTCTAACACTGGGCTACAGAAAATTAGCTGCAAATGGACTAAAATCTCCACCTAGTTACAATGAATGAACTATACGAGAAAAATATCAAGGGAAATATGGAAAATAATGGAAAAAACACGTAACAGTTTTATGAATCGAGGTACACGCATAATCCAAATAGCTGAGTAATAATGACAGGTAATGTAAGGAATACACACACACACACACACACACACACACACACACACACACACACACACACACACACACACACACACACCGAGAAGAATCAGCAAATAACTCCTGAATGAAGGGGATGGATGGAAGACGAGGAGATGACGGGAGGAGCATGAGAGCGAAAAGAGAGGAAATACTACGGGAGAGGGCAAATAGGGAGGAAGAAGGATGAAAACGATGGTGAAAATGGGGAAAAAGGGGTAGACTATCGATAAAGGGTAGGGCTCAGATGGGTGATAATGAGAGGGATACTGATGATGATAAAGGGGAAGGAGACAGGGAAGAACTGATAAAACACATGAGAAGGCTGAGTACAGAGAGAAGATAATGGTAAATGGATGGGTAACTATAAAATAAGGTGATGACGATGATGACTGATTGATTGACTGACTGACTGGATGATGACGATAGGGAGACAGCGCAAAACGAGTACATGGGAAAGGCCTGATAAGAAGGATAGCAGGGCAGAACATAGAGATGATCATGGAAAACAGATGGGACAGAAATTAAATGAGTAGCACACACGGGAAGGGGATATGTAAAAACTTCACCTAAACATTAAAATGACTGCCAGAAAACGGACACGAACCCAGGACCAGCGGGATCTAAGTCCATCACGTACCGAACGAGAAAACAGACAACTACACTGGACTGCAGGCATGCAGGCTTATACAGAGCTCATTAGAGGTTGAGGTGATGGTAAGAAAGAGGGTACAAAGAATAATGGAAACTAAATGAAGATGGTCGAATAAATACTGGGAGGAGGATAGATGGTAATGGGGGGAAAATGGGAAAGGATGGGGACAGGGAGGGTGAGAGGGATGGCAAAGGTGCAGAAGACAGAGGTGATGGTTATAAATGTTGATGGTGATGATGATGATGATGATGATGATGAGATAGAGCTGTTATAAATGATGATGATGATGATGATGATGATGATGATGAGATTGAGCTGACTTACAAATGATGATGATGATGGTGATGATGATTGTCACAGCCAGCGTGTGACTGTTGGATATGTAGATTCATTTTCATGCATCAATGTTTCATTAGTTCTCGAGTCGGTATTAAAGTTAAGTTCATTTTCCCAATAGGAGGTGAGGAGGGATTTTACCAGCTTAGAGTCGGCAGTCACCTGGCAGCCCTGCCCTTGCTCGGACTAACCACCACCGCCACGAGTGTCTAGTGCAGCTCTATACCGTTCCGTGTGATTCTACTTTGGAATCGAGTGCAATTGAATTTATTTGAGAAATTGTTGCAGTGCTGTGAATCAGTGATGATTTCAACTTATTTAGGAAGTTAATGGCTGCGGTCAGTGAGGAACAGAAAGGTTACGGTCGGTGGCGGGAAGGTGTGTGGTGGTCCGAGCCTGGGCCGTGCTCCAGTGACTCCCGACTCAATCATTCCTTTATTATTAACTTTAACTTAACGTTAATATACAAATTTATTTGATATTCTTGTAATCTGCATTTAAGACGCTGTTTCTGCTTAAGTATACTGACTTGTAATAAGAATAACGAACTTTGAGGTTATTAATTGTCTGAGGTACCTTTAACAATGGCAGAGGTGAAGTGCTTGTTTGAAGTTACCCGACATTAAAGACAAGTAATTTATTTGTTTTTAAATATTGTGAATATTTGTTTTGAATATATGGATATGAAAACTTTACTTTGTTTGATGATACCTGTGTTTGCCTGGTCAGTAAGGATTTAGTGTGCAATGATGCAAAGAACCTTATAAAACTCTATTGATAATATTTCTGGGGAGCATATTAATGCTCGGTTAAGAGTTTTAGACAATTTGGCGACCGTGACAGGACCGGGCTTACGCAGGTATTATTTTGGTTGTTCTAATTTAGTATTTGTTATTTACTATGTCTACAAAAGAATTACAAGATTTAGGTCGTGAATTAGGTTATGAGGGTGATCAACTACACGCGTTTATACGTGAAGAACAAGCACGTGAACGTGAAGATCGACAACGTGAACATGAAGCACGTGAACGAGAAATTGCACACGCAAAAGAAATCCAGGAGCGTGAGGAGCGCGAACGTGAATGGCAGAAACAGGAACGTGAACATCAGGAACGCGAACGTCAGCGGGAACGTAAACATGAACGTGAAGAACGTGAACGAGAGGCCAGTGAACGTGAAAAGGATAGACAATTCCAGCTCTAGTATGCTAGACTACAGGCAATGAATAGGCATGACTCTATTGTTAATAAAGCACCACCTGGTGTTCGAGCGAAAGGTCCGCAGTTACCAGTGTTCGATGATGAAAACGACGATATAGATGCCTATCTGCGCCGGTTTGAGTTGTTTGCGAAGACTGCCGGTTGGCCAAAAGAATCATGGGCGGTCCGTATGGGTTCATACTTAAAAGGAATTGCCTTAGAAGTGTACTCTCGTTTAGGTCAAGATGAGGTGGGGGATTATGAGAAGGTTAAAAAGGCATTACTGCTTCGGTTTGAATGTACAGAGGAAGGTTTTAGACAGAAGTTTCGTTCAGCTCGTCCACAACGTGGTGAAAATGTGGCTCAGTACTTAATTCGCCTGCGTAACTTCCTTAACCGGTGGATTGAACTATCAGAGCACTGTGAAAAGACTTATGAGAGTGTAACGAACTTATTTATCTCGGAGCAATTTCTGAAAATGTGTGGTAAACCTTTACAAATGTATATTCGTGAGAAAATGCCTCTTTCTTTCGATGACATGAGAGAGAAGGCAGAGAGGTATGCCACCGCCCACGGAGGATTGTACCAGAACGCCCGGACCAATAGCCAGCACACCCACAAAGGTCAGGAAGCAACCAAGGACGACGGCGACTTCAAACGAGCAGGAAAGTCTGCTTACACTACAACTTTTGGTAAGGGGGTGCAACAAAGTTGGCCATAAATCCTATGATTGCCCTACCAAATCAAGATATAATGATAGTAAAGAGAAAAAGAGGGATGTATGTGCGCATGCAGAAGTATTGGGCTGTGGACATGTTGTAGAGGTGGTGAGTGCACTAGCAGCCATGCCAACTACACGAGGTACTATGTGTGGTAAGGAGGTGGAGGTACTACGAGACACAGGCTGTAGTACAGTGGTAGTGAGGAAAAGCTTAGTACCACGGGAGTGCTTAACAGGGAAACATTGTTTAGTTAAGCTGATAGACTCCCAAGTGTGCAAGTATCCCTTAGCTGAAATCACCATAGTCTCCCCTTACTATTCTGGTAGAGCTGTCGCTGTGTGCATGGAGACTCCTATATATGACCTCATAATTGGCAACATTGCAGATGCTACACCGCTCGTTGATAATGATCCTTTTAAGGAAAAGGTTGTCAGTGCTGTGGTGACCAGGGCAGCAGCGAAGCACACCCCCCGACCACGACAGACACTACGAAGTTTGACCAAACAGACCAGCTACGGATGACTCCAGCCGACATGAAGAAGGCACAGGAAGAGGACGTCACCCTGAAGCGATGGTTTGAGAAGGCCCAGGACGGAAAGTGGTTAGACAAGAAGGGTAAGGCAAAGGTAATTATGGAAAATGGACTATTATATAAGACATATTATGGTGATGAACGAGAATTCAAACAACTAGTCTTGCCCGCTAAAGTAAGAAGTGCAGTAATGAAAGTAGGACACGAATGCATGTTTGGAGGACATCTTGGGGCTAGTAAGACTTTAGGAAGACTTCAGCAAGATTTTACCTGGCCAGGAATGGGAGATGATGTTCGTCGACACTGTCAGTCATGTGATATATGCCAAAAGACTATACCTAAGGGTAAGGTTGGGAAAGTACCATTAGGAGAAGTGCCCATTATTGATATACCGTTCAAGCGTGTGGCCGTAGATATTATAGGACCCATACAGCCTAGGAGTGAGAATGGGAACAAATATATTTTAACACTGGTAGACTATGCTACCCGTTATCCTGAAGCCACAGCATTACCCAACATCGATACTGAACAAGTAGCAGAGGCCCTAATGACCATGTTTTCCAGAGTGGGAGTGCCTGAAGAACTGGTTTCAGATAGAGGGTCGCAGTTCACCTCAGGAATGATGGATGAGGTTCGACGTCTACTGTCGATCAAGCACCTTCCTACGACACCATACCACGCAATGGGAAACGGACTGGTGGAAAAATTCAACGGGACCGTGAAGAGTATGCTCAAGATGTGTGCCGAACAGCCCTCATCCTGGGACAGGTACCTGCCGGCAGTGTTATTCGCGTACCGTGAGGCGCCTCAGGTAACCCTTGGTTTCTCACCCTTTGAACTGTTATATGGAAGGACAGTCAGGGGACCAACCAGTATTCTGAGGGAACTGTGGGATAGAGAAAAGGAGGGAGAAGTTCGCACCACATATCAATATGTTTTTGAATTGAGGGAGAAGTTAGAAGAGACTTGCCAGTTTGCTCATGAGAACTTAAGGAAGTCACAAGCCAGATATAAGTACTACTATGACAAGAAAGCTAAAGATAAGAAATTTAAGGTAGGAGATCAGGTATTGCTCTTATTGCCAACTGCCCACAACAAACTCTTATTGCAGTGGAGAGGACCTTACAAAGTTGTGGCACTGAAGGGTGGAATGGATTACATAATTACCATAAATGGCAAGAGCAAGACATTTCATGCTAACATGTTGAAGAGGTATGTCTCTAGGCCTGATGATTCCAAGGTCAGTGCAGCGGTGTGTTCTGCAGCTGTAGTGGAATGTGAGGAGGATGCCGACCTACACAAGCTGATACTACCGAGCCTGGATAGGAAGGAAACTTGGAAGAACGTGCACATCAGCCAGGACCTGACTTCAAATCAACAGCAGGAAGTAAATGACTTATTACTTAAATATGATGACGTAATGTCTGATATACCTGGCCGAACGTCAGTCATTGAGCATCAGATCAACTTGACTAATGAAGAAGTAGTCCGTTCAAAACCCTATAAGATACCTTATGCATTAAGCGCTCAAGTCAAACAAGAAATAGATGATATGTTAAAGATGAAGATAATTGAACCATCTAACTCCCCATACTCCACTCCCATGGTTGTTGTTAAGAAACCTGATAACTCTAACAGAATTTGCCTTGACTTCAGGAAATTAAACACCCTTACTGTGTTTGACAGTGAACCAATGACTGACCCAGATCAGATATTTGCAAGTATTGGTGGTAATAACTTTTTCAGCAAGATCGATCTCAGTCGTGGTTATTGGCAGGTACCCTTAGAGGAGGGAAGTAAACAGTATACCGCCTTCCCCACAGTTTCAGTTCACTGTATTAGCCTTTGGATTAGTTAATGCCCCAGCAACTTTTAACAAGTTAATGCGTTCAGTATTTGAGGGTGTTTCTGGGGTTCATTACTTTTTGGATGACATTCTAATTGTGTCTAAGACCTGGACTGAACATCTGCAGATACTTGGGAATGTACTGGATAGACTTCAAAAGGCAGGATTAACGGCAAGACCTACTTAGTGCCACCTTGGTATGCACAAATTAGATTATCTGGGACACACAACTAGTGGAGAGACCATGTGGCCAATGGCTGATAAGGTGGAGAAGATAGTCAACGCGCCTGTACCCACCACTAAGAAAGGACTGAGGTCATTTTTGGGGTTAAGTGGCTACTACAGAAAATTCATCCCGCACTACGCAACCATAGCATCTCCTTTGACTGAACTAACCAAGAAGACTCAACCAAATAAGCTCGAGTGGAGAGAAGAACATGACTATGCTTTCAGGCGCTTAAAAAAACATATTTCCACAGAACCTGTTCTTGTTCTCCCCAACCTACAGCAGGAGTTTGTGTTACGCACCGACGCCTCAGGCAGTGGTCTTGGAGCCATACTACTGCAGGAGCGGGATGGACGGATGTGGCCAGTCGCGTATGCCAGTCGCAAGCTGCAGCCACGTGAGAGGAATTATGCCGTCATAGAAAGGGAATGTTTAGCGTTAGTCTGGGGTGTTCAGAAGTTTTCAGTATATCTTTATGGTAGGCAATTCATTCTTGAGACTGATCACAAGCCCCTTTCCTACTTACAGACTTCTAAGACTTTAAATGGCAGACTAATGAGATGGGCTCTGATATTGCAGCCATATGTCATGAACATAAGATTTATTAAAGGATCTGATAATGTAGGAGCTGACTACCTTCGTAGATTAGGAGAATAATGGTGTTGATATATACTTTGCATATTAATTTTCCGGGGGATATTCATTCATGTTGAAATAATTTACTTTAAGGGGAATTGTAATTTGTATGGGTTAATATTAATTGGTACAACACCTGTAATTACAGATATATCATGACTATAAATTGATAAGAAAATATATTTTCTTACTTAACGGGGGAGGTTTGTCACAGCCAGCGTGTGACTGTTGGATATGTAGATTCATTTTCATGCATCAATGTTTCATTAGTTCTCGAGTCGGTATTAAAGTTAAGTTCATTTTCCCAATAGGAGGTGAGGAGGGATTTTACCAGCTTAGAGTCGGCAGTCACCTGGCAGCCCTGCCCTTGCTCGGACTAACCACCACCGCCACGAGTGTCTAGTGCAGCTCTATACCGTTCCGTGTGATTCTACTTTGGAATCGAGTGCAATTGAATTTATTTGAGAAATTGTTGCAGTGCTGTGAATCGGTGATGATTTCAATTTATTTAGTAAGTTAATGGCTGCGGTCAGTGAGGAACAGAAAGGTTACGGTCGGTGGCGGGAAGGTGTGTGGTGGTCCGAGCCTGGGCCGTGCTCCAGTGACTCCCGACTCAATCATTCCTTTATTATTAACTTTAACTTAACGTTAATATACAAATTTATTTGATATTCTTGTAATCTGCATTTAAGACGCTGTTTCTGCTTAAGTATACTGACTTGTAATAAGAATAACGAACTTTGAGGTTATTAATTGTCTGAGGTACCTTTAACAATGGCAGAGGTGAAGTGCTTGTTTGAAGTTACCCGACATTAAAGACAAGTAATTTATTTGTTTGTAAATATTGTGAATATTTGTTTTTAATATATGGATATGAAAACTTTACTTTGTTTGATGATACCTGTGTTTGCCTGGTCAGTGAGGATTTAGTGTGCAATGATGCAAAGAACCTTATAAAACTCTATTGATAATATTTCTGGGGAGCATATTAATGCTCGGTCAAGAGTTTTATGACAATGATGATGATGATGAGATAGGGACGGCTTATAACGATGATGATATGAAAGAGCTAAATGTTTTAACTGACGATGATGATGATGATGATGATGATGATGATGAGAGGGAATGGAGTCAATGGGTTGAGAGACAAAGTGACACACTATTATTACTCTATCGCAAATGGGCAATGGTGGGTTGAAGGGTAGGGGAAAGGGAGACTGCAAATTGAGAGGGGTGGAATGAAAAGGGAAGGGTAATGGAAGAAAGGAGAGGATGAGGGAAGAGGGAAGTGGACGAGAAAGGGGGGAATGGGAGAAGAAGAGGGAAGAGGTGGAGGGAAGAAGCAGGAAGTGAGGGAAATTTGAGGGAAGAGAAGGAGAGAAGGGGCAAGAGGGAGATGGAAGTGTTGCAGATGGGGAGGGGAGAGGGGAAGGAAAAGGAAAAGAAAGTGGGAAGAATGAGGGAGAAGAAACGAGAGGGTGGGTATTTGGCTTCTAATTCCCAAATAAGTATGTTAACTCGAATACAACATTTCTGAAACTTCATTCTCTCTCTCTCTCTCTCTCTCTCTCTCTCTCTCTCTCTCTCTCTCTCTCTCTCTCGCTCTCTCTCTTTCTAATGGGGGATGGAGGGGGGAGAACACAGAGAAAAGATAATAGGAAAGAAATGGACATAAAAAATGATGATGGTGAGGGAGATAGAAAATGGGCGGAGGATCGAGGGAAGGGGGAACTGACGCATCGGGAATGGAGTCAATGGATCGAGAGGGTCACACTGACAGACCGTGACTAATTTGACGGAATGGGGAATATTTGGCAGACGGGGAGGAAAGGGGAGAGGGGGAGAATGAAGGGAGATAAAAGAGGGGTAGGATAATGGAGGAGGAAGGAGAAGGGGGAGAGGAAAGGATGGGGAGGGAAGAGAGAAAGTATGGGACTGAATAAAAAAAAAAAAGGCAGGAAGGGAGAGAGGGGACAAGGGAGAAAAGGGGAGAACGCAGTGGGGAAGAAGAAACGGAAGAGGATGTGTGTGTGAGAGACAGACAGACAGACAGAGACAGACAGAGACAGACAGAGACAGACAGAGACAGACAGACAGACAGAGACAGACAGACAGACAGACAGAGACAGACAGACAGACAGACAGAGACAGACAGACAGACACAGACAGACAGACAGACACAGACAGACAGACAGACACAGACAGACAGACAGACACAGACAGACAGACAGACACAGACAGACAGACAGACACAGACAGACAGACAGACACAGACAGACAGACAGACACAGACAGACAGACAGAAAGAATGAATAAGGGAAGGAAAAAATGCGAACTGACAGCTGAGATGACGGAGAGAGAGAGAGAGAGACAGACAGACAGACAGACAGAATAAGGGAAGGAAAAAATGCGAACTGACAGCTGAGATGACGGAGAGAGAGAGAGAGAGAGAGAGAGAGAGAGAGAGAAAGGAAAGGAAAAAATGCGAATGGACAGCTGTGACGAGAGAGAGAGAGAGAGAGAGAGACAGACAGACAGACAGACAGACAGACAGACAGACAGAAAGGACGGGGGGGGGGGCGGAAACGGAGAGAAACTGAAAGAGGGTATTGCAGGAAAGAGTTAAGATGTGAGAGAGGAAACAGATATTTTGTGAGAGCGGAGGAAAGAAGCGGTAAAAAAGAAGAAAATGAGAGAGGAGATGAAGGAGAGGAGAAGGGAGACACAGGGAAACGAAACCAGAGGAGGTGAGGAGATGATGAGAAAAGGAGGAAGGGAGAGGAGCAAGAGGTACGGGGAAGGGAGGAAAGGTACGGCAAGAGAAGAAGACAATTTGAGAGAAAGGAGAGGAAGGAGGAAGCGAAGAGAAAGAGAAATTAGGAGTCGAAGAGGAGATAAGAAAAGGAGGGACAGGAGAAGAGTGAGAAGAGAGAGGAAAGCATGTAATGGGTGGGTCTGGGGAGAGGGGGGGTTTGTTGGGGGATTGGGGAGAGAAGGGGATGAGGGAAGATCGAGAATAGGAGGGGGAGGGGGGATTGAGTAGAGGTGTGTGAAGGGGGGTATGAGGGGGGTTGTGGGGAGGAGGGGGTGAAAGGAGATTGAGGAGATGAGGGGAGGGGGGGGGTGGCAATGAGGCATACACTTAGTGCCTCTGATGAATGCGCAGGCCGAGGGGAGAGAACTCGAGGGGAAAATGGGTGATTTGAGGGTGGGGTGGGGGCAGGAGGTGAATGGGCTCAATATTAATAGAACACCGCGAAAAGAGAGAGAGAGAGAGAGGAGGGGGGGGGGGACTTGGAGAACATAAGTACGAGTCCAATTAAATGAGAGTAGGATTGAAGGAGGAAGGATGGAGGAGGGAGTGAATGATGCCGTTAAAAAATTATAGAAAAAAGAAAAAGTAATATGGTTAAGGTAGGTTAGGCTGGTAGGGGTGTAAGTGCATGAGATGAAATTAATGGAACATCGTAAAAAAGAAAGAAAAGAAGAAAATGAAAGAAAGCAAAAAAAAAAAGGATGAAAGAAATAACAAAAGATCTTGCGAACATACATGCGAGTAGGATTTAATGAGAAAAAAGGTAACTGAGGAAGAAAATGCAAGAGGAAGTGAAAAAGTGAACAAAGCTTATGAGGCTAGAGAAGAGTAAGTTTCGTTAGGTAGGTCAGTTTAGGTTTAATGCAAGGATGAAGAAACCAAAGGCCAGAAGCCTGCAAATTATTCCATCTAAGAAAAAACAAAAACATGACAACAGAAAGCCAAATTCAAGATCCATTCATTCCGAGATGCGCTTGAACGACTATATATATATATATATATATATATATATATATATATATATATATATATATATATAAGCACCAGTAAATAAAAAGTGACTGGGTATGAAAGCGTTTGGCATTTTTATACAGCGTGATTTATAAGCAGAAATAAATCGCACACACGACTGGAAAAGTTTGGAGCAGAGGAGGAATGACTAAACAGAGCGATACTGCAAGAATTTATTTACATTTATTTCATTTATTTACAGGCGCCTGTTGGTTTGGTGGTAGAATAGTCCGGTCGGAGTACCTGCCACTGCCTATAATTTCTATGGTTTAGGAGGCTTTCTTAACACCTCTTCCTTATTGAATTATTTTGCATTCTACACCTTAGTATTTCCTTATTTGTAATCTACAGTATACCAATTTATCATCATCATCATCATCATCATATAATCATCATCACCATCTAGCCTCTTTTTCCCTCCTGCAGGTGGAGGGTACGGACAACAAGGGAAAGGAAAAATTTCAGTGGTGTAAGACCTAATCAACACCATCCCCAATGAAATGGGTCACACACATATTTTCTCATCATTGAAGCCCCCCCCCCCAACTCCTGCCTCCACCTAGTACCATCCATAAAAAAAAAAAAAAGTATCGGCACATTGGGGTCGGATAAGATGTGAAATACTTCATCTCTGGTTCAATCGGTAGTGTTGGCGTGCCTGTTTAATTCACAAAAATGGTTAATTTACTACATACTACGTTGTTACTCCGACTAATCCAGCTATATGTCTGTAAAATATATGATAACAACACAAATGAAGGATACAAAGCGACATAACGGTGTCATTTCCCGAAAATCATGGTCCGTGTATCATAATGTCTCACTGAAAGGGTGCCGATACTTTTTTTTATCGATGGTACCTTTCTATCATGAACAATTTTAGCGTCAATGGTAGTAGTAGTAGTAGTAGTAGCTGTAGTAGTAGTAGTAGTAGTAATACCGGGTAGTAGTAGTAGTAGTTATTAATATTACTATTACTACAATAATAATAATAATAATAATAATAATAATAATAACAACAATACTACTACTGCTACAACTACTACTACTACTTCTACTACTACTACTACCACTACTACTACTACTACTACTACTACTAATAATAATAATAATAATAATAATAATAATAATACGGTAATAATAAAATAATAATAATAATAATAATAATAACTAGAACTCTGTCCTGTGGACAGTCGCTAGTCTCCTGCTACTGTTTCTTACAATGACCTTAACCCAACTGGATAGATTTCGATTTTTTCTTTCTACCAGCAATGGCCTATACCAAGTCACATATCCTGGGCAATTCAGATTCCTTGCACATGTCGTATTGAAATCTCTAGTCGGCACGACGAAACTATCTCATTCACAACATAATACTGATATGACACTTTCTGATATGACCTTCCACTATGCATAAAGGATTTAGATTTTTTTCTATCAATTATGTCTCATGCCAGGACACACAACATGGGCCCTTCAGATTCCTCGTGCAGAGTCTGATTCTCCTGGAATCGTCGCGAGACTCTGAGGCCGGAATAATAATAATATCAGCAATAACAATAGTCTCCACCTATAATGCAGGTGGATACTAACTAGTTACATATTTCCTTACTGTGTAATCACAGTAAGGAAACTTCGCCATTACTATTTATGGTACGTAAGGTATGAAATGTTGGCAACATAAACAAGTCTGTGACCTGTAAAAGTAGTTCAAGGTCATTCATATTTGGAACATTTACTTAAATTAACCTAAGGTAGTTTCTTTGTAATATCAGTAAGATATGAAGACAAAGGTGCGAAAGAACGCATGGGTACATTTTACATTTGTCTCAATAACTGGATAACTGTACGCTTAACTGTAACCACATTCCCTTCAGATAATAAGAGGGACCACAACTATATTTCTGTTATGTTACAGCAGTACAGCTTTTGTGGTTTTCTCTAAAAGGTGCGACAAAGAAAGCACTAAGTAGATTTGCATTCGGTACTTTCCACTAGAAAGGAATGTTGGACTGAAACAGGGCTGTGTCAGGTCTCCATGGCTCTTCAGTCTGTATATGGATGGGGTTATAAACGAAATACAAGGTAGGGCATTGGATGCTGGAGCAGTCCTAATGAGAGAGGGCAGTGTTTGGAAACTCCCTATACAGTTGTTAGCTGATGATACTGTGGTGTTAAGTGAAGACAAAGGGGAACTGCAAGGCTTGGTGAATGAGTTCGGAAGTGTGTGTATGATAGGGATTGAAAGGTGAATGTAGGGAAGAATAAAGTTATGGTCTTCGAGCAAAATTATGTCACTGGATGAACAGTGTGGTTGGATGAGGAGGAAATGGAAAATGTGAGTGCATTTAAGTACTTGGGAAGTATGATGAGTAAGAATGGAAGTTTGGAGGATGAAGTGCTTGAAAGGGTACAACAAGGAAGAAAGGTTGCTGGTTCTTTGAAAGCAGCGACAGGAAACAGGAAAGTGAGCATGGAAAAAAAAAAAAAAAAGTCGCTGTATGAGAGTAATGTGATAGCAACTCTAACGTATGGAAGTGAAGCTTGGACCTTGTCGAAAGGACACATGTCAAGAGTGAGAGCAATGGAAATGAGTTATCTGAAAGAAACATGTAGAGTTACATGGAGAGACAGACTGACACATGAGGAAGTGAAGGGACGTTGTAGTGTGGATGTGGATGTGATGGAAAGCGTTAGCAGAAATACAGAGGTGGTTTGGCCATGTGGGGAGGATGGAGAGCAAGAGACTAACGAGAAGAGTGTATGTGAGTGAGGTGGAGGGAGGGAGAGGAAGTGGGAGGCCAAGGATGAGATGGAGAGATGGAGTGGAGAGGTATATGAGAGAGGGGGGTGTGAGCTGGGAGCGGGGCAGTGAAATGGCGAGTGACAGGGCGACATGGAGGCGTTTTTTGTAGCCATCCCTTACGGGATTAAGGCGTCTGGCAATAGATAGAGACTTTCCACTAAGCTAAATGGCAAATTTTCAACCAAAAATTCTCAGCAAACTATTTTATCACAGGATTTTCAACCAAACAGCTGTATCTCAATTAGTTTCTGAGATATTTTTATTTCAAATATGCAATTTTTGCATTACAAAGTGAGTATATGACCTTCAAAAATAGGTCAAGGTCATTTGTATATGACACAAATACTTGGGTTACCCGAGCGTACCTTTATGTATAATTTCATACAGATCTAAGAAAAACAGTCCAAAGAAAACTAAAAATACTTAAGAAAACAATAAGTTTGGTCATTTATACGGCGAAGCTTAATAATAATAATAATAATAATAATACACCACAGGCTCACAGGATCACCCGCATAAACTACGAACCCATGTCTTACGGGCACCGGTTCGAATCCCCTGGAGAAGACTGGAGGCTTTCCTATTATATAAAATGCTGCTAGGGGTGTGGGTTGGTCTCCTATCTTTAAACGTTTGTGACTACGGGGACTAGCCTCGGACCCCTAAGCCACGGAGGTGGTCCTATGCATTGGCTGTTACCGGTATCTTTTCACTGATTTATTTACTTATTTGTGGACATCTGTATATAGCCTTATGAATTTTATATATACAGACATTTACTGTGTGTGTGTGTGTGTGTGTGTGTGTGTGTGTGTGTGTGTGTGTGTGTGTGTGTGTGTGTGTGTGTGTGTGTGTGTGTGTGTGTGTGTGTTCTATTTTACAAAAATTTTGTAACACCTTGTACATAATTATTGTACTTTTAAAAACACCTGTACATCATAACATTAAATTCTTGCTATTTTCCACATTCCAACAACAGCCATCACCATAAAATGCCCCTACAAATTACAAGAAATTAAGAAATACAAGAACGACATTAAATAAACAATTCCCACCATCATCATCACCACGAAACATACCGAGAGAGAGAGAGAGAGAGAGAGAACTGCAAAATTACTACAACATACTGAATGATCTATTAATCTTTACTTAGCAACTCTGCCTCAGATCTACATTACAGGAATAAGCCAAAATTATATCAAAGGGAAATGACGCAAGACTAGAGTATAGAAGAAAAAGAAGCATCAGCAAGAGAATGAAGGTAAGCTGGTTGACTCATACTTGACGGCTCCATCCGATCATACTAGGGAGCTCCTATCTAAGGGTATATCAACACTACGACAGCAAACCATTAACAGATTTTTAAAAATATATATGCCAGACTACCACCACCCGAAATAAAAAATCATAGGCTACAAATCATCACTTTCTCCTAATATCATCATCATCATCATCATCATATTATTATTATTATAAATCATATGTATATTGTTGCAGAACTGATCTTCATTACGATCAGATCATCAAAGAAGAAAACATGGTAGTTTTACTGTTAAACATTTTCTCAATCTCTCCTTCCCCCTCGTAAATTCTGAAATCAAGACAGACACTCTCTCTCTCTCTCTCTCTCTCTCATATTTTCTCGTTCATGTTGTTCTTCGTCCCTCCCCTCTTTCATCCCTTCTTTCTCGCTCCCTTCCCTTCCACACTTCTCTTTCTTTTCTCTCACATTCTTTTCGCTCACACATCTTTTCCTCTTCTTTATTTTCCACTCCCTGTCTCTTGTATCTTCACTCCTTCTTTCTCTTCTTTCCACAACCTTCTCTGTCTGTTTTTACTTATATTTTTTCCATTACTCCTCTCTCTCTCTCTCTCTCTCTCTCTCTCTCTCTCTCTCTCTCTCTTTCTTCCTCTGTGTCTTACTCCATCTTCCTTTTCTGCACTACTGTCCCTTTCATCTTCTTCCTCCCTGCTCTGGTCTTTTTTCTTCATATCCTTATTCTATTCCTGAATATTTTTATCACTCCCCCGCTTTCTCTCTCTCTCTCTCTCTCTCTCTCTCTCTCTCTCTCTCTCTCTCTCTCTCTCTCTCTCTCTCTCACCACCTCATTCTCGCTCCCTCCATCATGTCATCACCGCCTATCTTCCCTTTCCTTTTCTCTTTTCATCTCTTCTTAATCCCTCCGTCTTTTCATCTCCATCACTCTCCCCCTTCTCACTCTCTCTTCTCTCGCCACCTCCATCCTTCACTCCCACGTCCTTCCTTCTCTATCCTTCTTCTCCTCAGTCTTTCCCTCCATCCTTACTATGCCCTTCCTTCTCTATCCCTTTTCTCAGTCTTTCCCTCCATCGTCACTCTCACGTCCTTCCTTCTCCATCTATTCTCCTCTCATTCCTCCATCCTTCACTCCCACGTCCTTCCTTCTACATCTCTCCTCCCTTCAATCTTTCCCTCCATCCCTCCATCTTTCCTCCTCCTCCTCCTCCTCCTGCTCGTCTCTCACACCCATCTCAGCATCACTCACGCCTGGCCGGGATGAAACCATGAATCAGGCAACGAGGTGACAGCGTATTCGTCTGGGATTCGTCCAAGAACCTGTTTTGCGGCACACGATCCCAATTCCCAAACACAACCGCACACAAACAAGCGCTGGCACTACACACACACACACACACACACACACACACACACACACATTCCTATGTCCCAGTTTTTTCGTCGTGCCTTTTTATCCTCATTTTTTTACATACACCTTCTCAGACTTTTTTAGCCTTCATATTTTCCGTCCTCCTTCCTTTTACCCTTTACACTGCATACACTTTCGCCGTATCCTTATATTCTTTCTCATACACATATGCTTTAACCCTTGTATTTTCACTACTAGTTATCCTTAATAATTTCCTTTATTATATGCTGTAGACTACAATAACCTCGGATCCATTTTTTTCTTTCTTTTTCTGTCACATAACTGCTTTACCTAAATTTCCACAACGAGTAATGTGCACGCCTTTATTTCTGTTTGTCTCTACTACCTTTCCTTACAAATATGCTTTCCTCAGAGCTTTTTTTTTTTTTCTCTTACTCTATGTTCATGCTTTCTCTATTATTTATCCAAACCACTTTCCCTCCTATACATGCTTTCCGTGAAGGTATCTTTTCTTTTTCTTACACATATGTTTTTATCCTTATATTTTCACTAGTACTAATCCTTACTACCCTTTTTTTTTATACGTAATACGCCATCCATGGACTTTTTTTTTTCTTACACATGTGATTATATCCTTACATTTTCACTAATCTTTCCATGAATAAAATATTCTCCATAGCTGACCTTCCTCTGTTTCAGGACTATAAATAAATAAATAAATGTATATATATATATATATATATATATATATATATATATATGTGTGTGTGTGTGTGTGTGTGTGTGTGTGTGTGTGTGTGTGTGTAAACCTTGAGTTTCTCTCGATTCTAAGTAAAAAAAACTTCGTCCACTCTTCTTTTATACGAATTTTTTTTGCTTCATTCATGTTCACATAATCATACATTTGATTTATTTGTGTATTACATATATGTTTTTCGACCCGTTTATAATCTATTCATTAAATTATCCATGCATAAATAAATATGTTAACCCAACCCCCCTTACTACATCATTTTACATATATATATATATATATATATATATATATATATATATATATATATATATATATATATATATATATATATACAGTATATATAAAATCTCTCATCTCATCAGCCGTTTGAGTGTCCACGGCCCGCGCAAGTCGACTGGGTGCAAGCATACATTATAGTATGCGACACTGGTTCAGCCACTGCACCCCTTATGTCCGACCGAAGTCGGGACGTTACAGCCAATGTATCTCTACCAAGTGGCTTAGGCTGTCTGGTAGAGATTGTATGTAGGGTGAGAAGTGCTTGTAAGTGTAACTGTTGTGCTGAAGTGGCTTTGGAGGTGTATGTAGTCTGTGAACGAAGTGTAATCGGCCCGCGCAGGCCGACTGGGTGCATGCATAGATTATAGTATGCGACACTGGTTCGGACACAGCACCCCTTATGTCCGCCAAGCAGTACGTGGCCAGAAGAACGCTCCCAAATTTTATTACCCTGACGGGGCGCGAACCCTCGTTCTTCAGTGTACGACAGTGCACACTTTACCACTGTACCACAGAGGCTGGATATATATATATATATATCTATATCTATATCTATCTATCTATCTATCTATCTATCTATATATATATATATATATATTATATATATATATAACCCGGTATATATATACATACATATTCTTCGTCCACGTAGTACTTTTAAAAGCTTTCCTTTCTACATTTTTTAACGTATCCTCATAAATATTATACCTATATTTTCTGCACCCCCGTCGTACCGTCATAAATTTTCCCCTTAATTTTCTTTTTCTCGTGTTTTCTCTATATCTTTTCCACACCGATATATTTCTTTCCTCTATGGATGCGGTGCAGGGTGTCGTCTAGAGAAGAATACTGAATGGGGCAGATATCTTCCTTACAGTTTGTAGTGAGTTATTTTGTCATTAATCCCTTCACTACGATAAGATCTTTTAAAATTCTCTCTCTCTCTCTCTCTCTCTCTCTCTCTCTCTCTCTCTCTCTCTCTCGTCCAACAAAATATACGAGGAGGTGCATGCAGCTTAAGAGTGGATGCGACTGGATTCCGTATTAGGCGATCAAGTCTTACACACACACACACACACACACACACACACACACACACACACACACACACACACACACACAAATAGAGAGAGAGAGAGAGCAAGAAAGCAATAAGCGTGACTCAAGCCTCTACAACAAGATATACGTTACCTTCTGAATTTCTCTCTGGGTACAAAATTTCATCTCGTCAGCTTACCTGCAAGAAGAGAGAAAACAATGAACAATAATGTCTTTCTATTTATCTATTATTTGTGTATAGTATCCTTCTATCTATCCATTTATTTATATCAATCTATCCACCCATCTATATCTATCCATCTACCTAAATTTATCTATATGTATGATGTCTTATTTACCAATTTTTCTATGCAAATCCAGTATATATCTAATACACACACACACACACACACACACACACACACACACACACACACACACACACACACACAGAATATACTTGCTTCTACACCATCATGCATGCTTTCACTGTTTCTTTGTCTCTCTTGGCATTCTCTCTCTCTCTCTCTCTCTCTCTCTCTCTCTCTCTCTCTCTCTCTCTCTCTCTCTCTCTCTCTCTCCCTAAGAAATACATACAGTAGTCGCTTTTAAATGATTCCTAACAATCAATTTGGGTGGTATAAAAACATGACTGTATACACGAAACAAAAACATAATTAAAAAAAAAAATCTACGATACCCTCGATAAACAGATAATACGGTCAGCATAAGAATGATATAACAAACCAGAGGAACAGACAAGAAGCACTGGGAACTGGGAACAAGCGCGCTGAACAATCGGTCAAAAGTCCCCTCCACACGATGAGTACGCACCTGTGGTTTTTAGTATAGCAATCAAAAAATATGTTGGAAAATAACTCTACAGACGTTATGAAATGGATCACCTTCCCCGAAACTACTGGTACTCTAATTATTAAAAGGTGATTCAGTACCATCCTTCGATACTGATGGGCTATATCGTCGGACATGAAAGGTTCACAGCAATCGTATGGAAGGCCCTTAAGGCTTAACTTCTGGCACCTCCCTATGCATTAGGCCTTTGTCTAACTTCTTTCATAAGCGAATCAATCCATCCTTACCTGATCTCAAACCCACCCACAGAGTTTGGTTTAAATGAGATCCAAAGTGTTTAGGCTCACCTTACACTGTAACTCCCTATTGTTCTGAAAACAATATACTTTTATTCTCGCTTAACTTTAAACACGTACACCAAGTTTGATCCATATCGATTCAGACCTACTCGAGGCTGAACATCTGATTTGCCCTGTGGCCTTCACCCCTGACCGACTGTTCTCAAAACCAAATCTCTTCACCCTTTCCTGTCCCTCAACCCTTCCACCAAGTTTGGTTATAATCAGAATAATACTGTTTGAGTTCAACTTACCTATCACCTATGGCTTATTCTTTTTTTTTTTTTTTCCGGCTCAAACCTACTCACCCGTTCTTCTAAGGGTCGTAAATCAATTCTACATTTTTTTTATTTTGTAATCTGAGAGAGAGACAGACAAACAGGACCATACAAATAATCCCCTCGCTTTGTGCGTGATGGTGTAATAAACGATAAAAACATGAAAAAATGGGATATATAAAAAAAAATCGGAAATGAAGACGACGCGGAGAAACAGTGATGGGAGGGAGGAAAAAAGACAGGAGAAAAAGATAGGCCGAGAGAGTGAGAGAGAGAGAGAGAGAGAGAGAGAGAGAGAGAGAACATAAGAGACGAGACGAGATAAATTAAACAAGAGGAGGGAGGAGAGTGGGGTTGGGAGGATGGTGGGGGGGGGGGATGCATGACAAACTACACAAAAATAACCACCCCTGAACTGGCACTCACATCACACCTACATTCATACATGCACACAATGACCCACATCCTTCTACACCTTGGACGAGTTACACGACATACAGACAGACACAGAGCAGACAGGCAGACAGATACAGAGCAGAGAGACAGACACCTAACAGACGGACCATTAACAAATAGACAGGCGGTCAGAAAGCAAGAGATGACAGAGACAGACAGACAACAGAGAACACTGGAGGTGGTTATAAACTTTCAATATCAGCCGCCTCACTTTGCTTGGATTTCAGATAGATAAATATAGATAGATAGACACGACTGGGAGAGATAGGTACGTAGGAAGGTAGATATTGACAGACAGCCGATAGAGCGTGCTGGAGTTAGGTGGATTTGATACCAACCTCAACAATAATAATGGCCGTAAAACAACAGCAACAATAAAAACAACAAAAAACAGAAATAATAATAATAATAATAATAATAATAATGAGAAGGAGAACTGCAACAACAACAATAATAATAATAATAAAAATAATAATAATAACAGTAATAATAATAACTAGAATTCTGAAATTGCTGAAGCAATATTCAATGAACTCCGAACTCCAGATGATAATGCCACATTACAGATCAGAATGACAAAAAAAAAAAAAAATCCACGCTTGTACACCCTCTCAAAAATTTTTCGGCACCCCTTGCTCCGATACCCAACGCAACGATCACTGTTACAGATGGTGTGAATATGTGGTGTGGTTGGTACCCCTGTACCACTCTCCCTTTCCCACTGGATTTCATAATTAGCAGACGAATTAACACACACCAGCAACACAGGGCCAGGGATACCAGCCACGTACCGTAATTCAAGTGTTGATTCTGAATGCCTCGTGTGGTGTGGCATAATGTATCGTGCCGTAAGGGTGCCGAAAATTTTTTTATAGCCTGTATATCAGATATGGTGTACAGTCTTTGTTATATACGCAGTATTAAGGGTGGTTGTGGTAAATGGTGCATTAATTATAAAATCTCACGAAGTGAATGTGCATAGACAAGTGTAATAATTTTTTCTCTAACCAAGATCTACATATGTGAGTATCTATAATTTCGTATAAACCATTAGATATGGCAACTACTACGTCTTGGTAAATTATGTACGGAGAAACGAGTGTCATCAAAGTGTAACCACTTATCATATCTGTGGTAATTAATCAGGACAGTGTAATGACCATTTGCAATAAACATGCCATGATGATTTATAACTGATGACATTCTGAAATGTATACCATGTTTAGTGACAATCGTTTCTTGCATTTGAACCTTTCCAAATATCTTTTGTAAATCTGAATCAGATCTCATGAGCAATACAAAGACAACATCAGGAGATCTTGTAACTTCAGAATTACATCTTGTTCGAGATGCAGGGCATTGTCTACAAGGACTGTCTGACAGAATGTCTGATGGTTCAATCACAACAATTGAGGACACTGATGCAGATATATAGCGAAACTCTTTATAGTCTTGAAGTGAGTTCCCACAACTGCTACACTGAAACAGTGTACTTATTTGACCTTCCACAATTTGGGTCATTGCTGAGTTTTCATCTGCATTAAATGCAACCTGTTCATCATGAAGGCTCTTTAATGGCCAAACCAGCAACTCATGTGCATCCTGTTGGATACATACTGGCCACTGTTGCATATGAGGTAAAGCAAAGAGTGTTTGTATGTCTAAATGCTATTCTGATAACAATATCGTTCTTTTCACGTTTATCAAAGTCATGGAAAGTGGGTGGTATATGCAAATCATGTTCACTCATGACCCACTACATTTCCACCGAGTTTGGTCAAAATCGGCCGAATACTTTCCGATTTAGCACTTTCAGGCATGAAGCGGTCATTTTGACTTTCCTCAATATCTCAGAAAGAGATTCTTAGATCTCAATATCAATACCCAGGTGCACTGGTATATACTGACGACTACATACTGGAACATTTGCAAAGCATTCGATTAACTAGTTTTTGCTGCACAGGAGCAGAAATTGAGAAAAATAACAGACGGCGTTAGTGAAAGGGGGAAAAAATGTGCAAAATGAAGCCTGCAACCAAGATACATCACTCCTGAAAGTTTCAAGTCCCTATCTCCAATAGTCTTGGAATGCCAGCCTTCTAGATCTCCCTCCCCCCCCCCGAAAAAAAAAAAAAGAAATAATATATACAATATCAGTAAGATCACCACAAACTGTGGAGTTCTTAACAACAAAAATAATAACAGAACAAACCAGCTACTTGCGTCTAAATATATCACTCCAAGTAAAATTACCTGAGCTACTTAAACAAAACCTGGTACAGTACAAGACATTATTATTATTATTATTATTATTATTATTATTATTATTATCATCATTATTATTAGTATTAGTATTGTCTACGATATATCAAAACCTTGCTGCTATTGTATTATTAAAGCCCCTGATATCGTAGTGTTCATTTTACATTGCATATCAGTAGTGTGTGTGTGTGTGTGTGTGTGTGTGTGTGTGTGTGTGTGTGTGTGTGTGTGTGTGTGTGTGTGTGTGTGTGTGTGTGTGTGTGTGTGAGAGAGAGAGAGAGAGAGAGAGAGAGAGAGAGACAGAGAGACAGACAGACAGACAGACAGACAGACAGAGAAAGAGAGAGTAAAAAAAAAAAATCCTCACACAAACCACTTCCTCCATCAACTAAAAGCATAAACAATAACAACGATAAAAATAACTTACTTATCGGCTCCTCCACCACCCTTATCTCTTATCAAGCACTCCGATCCTCCTCCTATCACTGCCAAAGGTCGTAAGGATCGAATTCAGGTGCTATTATCGGAGAATTACGACCTAATGAACGTGATTATTAACGGGGGGGGGGCTTCACCTCTTCAGTACGATGACCCCAATTCTCGTCAGTTGGCAAAGCTCCCTAATGCCTTTTCCTAAGTGATTTATTTTGACCTCATGAATGTGATTATTATACCAACGGGGGGGGGGGTAAAAGGCGTTCACCCCTTCAGTACAACGACCAGCATTCTCGTCAGTTATAGCCCCTTAACGCCATTTCTAAGTGATTTATTTGGATTATTACGCCTTACTGTCGTAATCTGTAATACAGACATCCTTCTAATATCGCAACACTCTATATAAATAACGTACCACAGGATATTAACCACCCATACCCAAAATAAATCGCTACGGAGAAGGTATTAGGGAGCCTCGTTGACCAATGAAAATACAGGCCAATGTCGTACTTACTCATTTCTTGCAACTATACTCATTTCACCCTAACTTGGCCCAAATTTTCGTTTTTTTGCAGCTGGTGTCATGTACCTAAGGGACAGAAAATAGTAGTACGTTGGCTCAACATCCTTGCACAGCACTTCTTCGTGACTAGTATCTGATTTTAGCGCTGATCTATCGCAACAACTCCGCATTCAAGTAGGAAGAGAGGGCAATTTTAGGCCAAGTTAGGGCGAAAAGGGTATAGTACATGATTTTATTCTGCACAGACCTTTATGCTGAATATATTAGCAACGAAGGGTATTAAATGAGAGTAAGCCTTTTTTAGTTTACCGATTCATTGTCTTCTTTATTTATCTACATTATTTTTGCTACCCCCAATCTATTTCGATCAGCTTAATAATAATAATAATAGTAGTAGTAGTAGTAGCAGTAGTAGTAGTAGTAGTAGTTGTAGTAGTAGTAGTACTAGTAGTAGTAGTAGTAGTACTAGTAGTAGTAGTAGTAGTAGTAGTAGTAGTAGTAGTAGTGGTAGTAGTAGTAGCCCTCAGGACTAGTTCCTGACCATCCCCCTTGCTGAACTTTTTCAGTGTCTCAGTTACACAGAGAGTAGGCCAGCATGCTCTCCAGTACAAATTTCTCTAACTATCTACACCAAACTACATGCACAGTACACACTACACTTCCTATTCAAAATTTACCAAAATGGCGTCGTCTTATCAAGCCTCGGAGTCCCCAGGGGGGGGGACCATAAATGCCCCCACCATCTGCCCGTCTCCCGGTGACGACTCAAGGTGCCTGGAACCACGGTCTGACTCTCTTCTTCTTCATTTCTGCAACATTCGCGGCCTTTCCTCTAACTTTCGCTCTGTTGAGCACCACCTCTCCTCCTCTAAACCTCACCTTCTTTTTCTAACGGAGACTCAGCTGTCTGAGGCAACTGACAGCAAACCCTTTTCTGTATCCTCCTACTTTCTCTATACTCATTTCAAAGCCAAAGGTGGCTGTTGTGTATATATACGCAACGACTTATCTTGCTCTCGTGTTCCTGAACTTGATTCTTCTGAATTCTCCACACTCTGGCTTCGGCTTTCCTGTCATTCTCTGACTAAATATATCTGTGCTGTTTACTTATCCCCTAATTCTACTGACTATCAAAAATTCTTCGACTATCTTACTTCTACGATGGAACACATTCTATCCATTTCTCCTTTCTCTGAAATCTCCATTCTTGGAGATTTCAATGTTCACCACCACCTTTGGCTCTCCTCTCCTTTCACGGATCCACCTGGTGAACAAACCTACATCTTTTCTATCCTTAATGACCTAGAGCAGCTTGTACAGCACCCTACCCGTATCCCTGACCGCCTTGGAGAGAGCTCCAACATACTTGACCTCTTCCCCACAACTAATCCTTCTGCTTACTCTGTTAATCTTTTCTCTCCGTTGGGCTCCTCCGATCATAACCTTATTACCTTAACCTGTCCTATCACTCCGGTACGGCCTGCGAACCCTCCAGTGTAACGTCGTCTGTGGCATTTTGGAGCCGCGGACTGGGAGGCCCTCAGGCAGTACTTCTTTGATTTTCCCTGGAATGATTATTGCTTCCATGGCCGTGAGCCATCTGAGTGTGCCTTTCGCATTACGGAGGTTATTCTCTCGGGCATGGAAGCATACATTCCTTTCTCATATCCTTTGACTAATGCAAGAAAGCCTTGGTTTAATCACGCTTGTTCTAATGCTGTCCGCAACAAGGAGAGGGCCTACAAAAGGTACCGGAGCCAACCCACCCCTGAATCACACCATCTTTACGTTTCTGCCCGGAATCGTGCTAAGTCTGTTCTTCGCTCTACTAAAAATAATTTCATCCATACTAAATGCTCTCAACTCTCCGACTCGAATTCTTCCCGCTCCTTCTGGCATCTTGCCAAAAATCTTTCTAACAACTTTACCTCATCATCCTTCCCTCCTCTTTTCTACTCTGATGGTTCTGTAGCTATTTCTTCTACTGATAAAGCAGATCTCTTCGCACAGACTTTCTCCTCCAATTCTACCTTAGACGATTCCGGTGCTGTTCCTCCATCACTTCCCCCTCTGACTTCCTCATGGCTGACATTAAAATTTCTTCAGTTGATGTACTTTCTGCCATCACTGGCCTCAGTACTAACAAGGCATATGGGCCTGATGGGGTCCCTCCTGTTGTTCTCAAGAACTGTGCTTCTGTGCTTATACCCTGCCTAGGCAAACTCTTTCGCCTTTGTCTGTCAACTTGTACCTTTCCTTCTTGCTGGAAGTTTGCTCTCATTCAGCCAGTCCCAAAGAAGGGTGACCACTCCCAACCCTCCAACTATCGTCCAATTGCTTTAACGTCCTGTATTTCAAAAGTTTTCGAGTCAATTCTTAATAGAAAAATTTTAAGGCATCTTTCCTATCACAACCTTCTTTCCGATCGTCAGTATGGGTTCCGTCAGGGACGCTCCACTGGCGATCTTCTCACCTACCTTTCAGACTCCTGGTCATCCTCCTTTCGGGACTTTGGCGAAAGCTTTGCCATTGCACTTGACATCTCAAAGACTTTCGATCGAGTCTGGCATAAATCTTTAATTTCCAAACTGCCCTCCTACGGTTTCTATCCTTCTATCTGTGCCTTCATCGCTAGCTTCCTTTCTGGTCGTTCTATAGCCGCTGTTGTAGACGGCCATCGTTCTTCTCCTAGATCTATCAACAGTGGTGTTCCTCAGGGCTCTGTCCTATCACCAACTCTCTTCCTTTTATTCATCAATGATCTTCTAAGCTGTACATCTAACCCTATCCACTCATACGCTGACGACTCCACCCTTCACCTTTCCATTCGGTTCCTGCAACGCCCATCTCAACAGTTACTTCAACAAGCAAGGGATGAGGCTGTGGCACACCTAATGTCTGATTTGGCTCGTATCTCTGACTGGGGTAAAAATAATATGGTTGTCTTTAATGCATCTAAGACTCAGTTCTTACACCTATCAACCCGACAAAATCTTCCACAGGTATACCCACTAATGTTTAATAATATTCAGCTTAATCCTGCATCATCCTTGAACATGCTTGGGGTTTCATTTACTCGGGACTTATCTTGGAAATATCATATTACAGCTCGTGTAAAATATGCTTCCAAGAGATTGGGTGTGCTAAGCCGACTCCGCACTTTCTTCACCCCTGCACAATTGTTGACTCTATACAGGGGTTTTATCCGCCCCTGTGTGGAGTACAACTCTCATGTGTGGGGAGGCTCCCCACATACAGCTCTTCTCAATAGGGTGGAGGCAAAGGCTTTTCGTCTCAATAACTCTCCTCCTCTTACTGACTCCCTTCAACCTCTGTCTCTTCGCCGCACTGTTGCATCTTTATCTCTTTTCTATCGCTACTTTAATGGTCACTGCTCCTCTGAACTCTCTGCTTGCATTCCTCCACCTCTACGACGGGCGCGAAGCACCCGTCTGGCAGCAAACTCTCATCCTTTTTCTGTCCAACTCTCTAATGCAAGAGTTAACCGTTACTCCCAGTCTTTCATTTATGCAACAGGTCAGCTCTGGAACTGTCTCCCTCTGTCTGTATTTCCTGCTGCCTATGATCTCCAGTCTTTCAAACGCAGTGTGTCCAGGCATCTCAAAATGATCGGATCTTGAATTTGGCTCTATATTGTATTTTGTTTTTCTCTTGGAGGGAACTGTTACTGCGGGCTCATGGCCTTTGGTTCCTTCTTCCTCGCATAAAAAAAAAAAAACTAGTAGTAGTAGTAGTAGTAGTAGTAGTAGCAGTAGTAGTAGTAGTAGTCATAATAATAATAATAATAATAATAATAATAATAATACGACAAATACTACTACTGCTGCTACTACTACTAACTTTAAACGAGGGTAATGAGACGAATAAACAAAATCAAATGAACAAAGAAAAGGTAGACTAAATTATGTGGTAGAAGATGGGTATGAGGAAAAATAACAAGGAAATGAGAAAGGCAAGAAAAGAGAGCAATGAAAAAACAGAGACGAATATGAAAGAGGACTTACACAGAGAGAGAAAGCTGATGAAGAGGGAAGAGAGCGGGAGGAGAGTGTGAAGTAAGGAAGAGAGGAGGACAAAGAAAAGAAAGTGAGAGGATGAAGAATGAGGTCGAAGAATAAAGTGAGAGAGAGAGAGAGAGAGAGAGAGAGAGAGAGAGAGAGAGAACAAGCTAATTGATAACTAATGGTGTGGAAGGAGGATAAGAGAGGAGGGAGGAAGGGTCACAGATAGAGGAGGAGGGAGGAGAGGGGGGGAGGGAAGGCAGGGAAAGGACAGTAAATCATCAAAGGAAAATAAATACATGGAAACTGTGTAATAAATAAAATGGCAACAATAATGTGAGAAGGGCAGCAGAAAATAAAAATATAATAAGTAAGTGGATAAATCATTATATCATCATCATCATCACTAAAATAAGTAGATGAATAAACTAAGAATATCATAAATCATCGTCATCGTCATCATCATGGTCATTAGTAAACTGTATTCATCATCATCATCATCATCATCCTGCCTCTCACTCCCACCCAAGGAAGGGGTGAGATAGGGTCTAGAAAACAGAACATAACAAAAGAAACAGATGGGGAAAATCTACAACACCCCCAATGAAACAAGCAACACAATAACAGAAAATGAAAAAGAAAACGGAAAACAAAATATATAGAGGAAACAAAGAGTATAAGCCTATATCAATTTACCGCCTCCGAAATGTGGAATCCTGAGACTAATATACCTCAGTTCAGTATATTTAAGGACAGATGACTGCCCCCCCCCCTCTCTCTCTCTCTCTCTCTCTCTCTCTCTCTCTCGTACTGTCCTTGGTGGCACCACGTGAGCGATAAACCTTCAGTCGCCTCTTGGGGAATCGAACTTAGGAAAGACCGTCCAAGCCATCATTAATAAGCGAAATAAATACATATATCTAAAATACATACATACATACATACATACATACATACATGAATAAGGTACTACATAGGTAAGTGAGGCGAAAGGAATTATGGCAGAAACGAAATACATGAAATATAAATCTAACCTACAGGGTAAATATGGTATAAATATTTACATGAAAATTTAAATAAATAACGAGGAACAGAAATTCAAGGAGACAAATAAAGCAGAATAAATACTGAAAAACAACAGCGATGGATACAGCATTCATAAAATTCATATACACACACACGTTCACATACATACATATATACATACATTAGCACACACATACATACATACATACGTGAATTTGCAAAAACGAACGTTAACATATTGGTCGGGAAAAAATGATTAAAAGAAAACAATGATATAAAGGCAGGATATTTTGGGTTAAATATTTATATGATCCTCTTCCATGCCTTGCCTTTCACTCTTGTCCTTCTCCTATTCTTCCTGCTCATTGAGGTAGGATACCTCCATGTTCCTGCTTCACACACACACACACACACACACACACACACACACACACACACACACACACACACACACACATACTTTTCTCTCTCTCTCTCTCTCTCTCTCTCTCTCTCTCTCTCTCTCCTTTCTTTTTACACCTCCTTAATCTCTCTGTTGTTTGCTTTTTCTTTCCCCGAAACGCTTTCCCCTATGAATCTCTCTCTCTCTCTCTCTCTCTCTCTCTCTCTCTCTCTCTCTCTCTCTCTCTCTCTCTCTCTCAAAAAGAATGTACAGAGGAAAAGTGATTGGATTCCCTTCTCCTTCAGGCGTCACCAAAAGGGTATCAAATCTCAAGAGTCCTGAAGTGAAAGTGAGAGAGTGAGAGACTGAGTAAGCGAGTGAGAGAGGGAGAAAGGGATGGTGAAATAATAACAAAGAGAGAGAGAGAGAGAGAGAGAGAGAGAGAGAGAGAGAGAGAGAGAGACAGAGAGACAGACAGACAGACAGACAGACAGACAGAGAATCATTTACACAGCATTCATTTTTCATTAACCCGAACGAAACTCAATCACTGCCATTCACTCATCGTGATAGTGTCAATTATATATTCATTAACAGAGCATTTTTCTTCACCTGATCAGATGGAAATAAAACACACACACACACACACACACACACACACACACACACACACACACACACACACACACAAAATCCTCAAAATAATCCATAAAACCCGTATATTTAGCAAGGGTACAGGAGAGAGACGCCTTCACGTGGTGGCACCGATTATAACGTAGCTGCTCTCCTGCCCCGGTATACACGTCCCTCACCTACCCCCCTTATCCCCCGAAAGATGGATGGGCGAGCTGAAGGGGAATGACGCCAGCCTGTAGTCCACTGGGTTTACATTTCAGACCATCCTGTAGCTACAATACTAAATACTTCTCAAAAAGCTCATTCTCAGTCTCCATCTCTCTACTACTTTAACATACGACTTCATTCAGCTGGGAGTGTCATAGCAGCGTGAATGTTAGAGCTGTCACCACTAACCCGTTCATGGTTGGGACAAGTCTAGTACACCATTCTTTAACTTGAAGGAAGGATCGTCATAGTGATGGGTTTCGTCGAGGTACTAGCCAACCCCACTGAGCTTTAAGTCTCCCCTACGCTGAAAAAAAAACTGTAGGTAGCATAAGCAAATTAAATATGTAAATAAATAAATGAATGAATAAATAAATCAGTAAATATATTAATGAAACTAGCAAAAACAATCATATATAAGAAAGTAAAATAAATAAAACAGCATCAAAATAAAAATACATAAATAAATCAATAAAAACAGTAGCAAAAAAAAAAATAAGTAAAAAGGTCATCGGACAGAAGGGCTAAGAGAAATACAGTGATGAGAGAGGATCATACGCCCTTCATCACAACAATGCCTCCTTCTTACTTCCTCTTTCTCACTGTATTCTTTGTATTACATCTGAAGTTCTCTCTCTCTCTCTCTCTCAATCTTCCTTCTTCAAAGCTCTTTTCACGTCCTTCCTTTTCTTTTTTCTCTCTCTCTCTCTCTCTCTCTCTCTCTCTCTCTCTCTCTCTCTCTCAATCTTCCTTCTTCAAAGCTCTTTTCACGTCCTTCCTTTTCTTTTCTCTCTCTCTCTCCCTCTCTATCTCTCTCTCTCTCTCTCTCTCTCTCTCTCAAATGCCAGCTTCCTTGACCAGTCTCTCTCTCTTAACAGGCCCGTGGTACATTAAGCACAGGGAATTATACACTGAGATCTTTGGTAATGTGGAGAGGGAAGGGAGGTTGGGAAAAAGAGGAGAGAGAGGGGAAGAAGGAGGAGAAAAAGAGGAGAAACGAGGAAAGGGAGGGAAAAGGGAGGAGTGAGATGGAAGGAGGAGGAAAGGGAGGGGGAAAAAAGGAAAGGGAAGGGAAAAAGAGGAAAGAGAGGTGGGAAAAAGGGAAAGGGAGCGGAAAGGAGTAAGAAGAGGGGAAAAAGAGAAAAGGGAGGGGGGGGGAAACGAGGTGAGGGAGGGGAAAAAGAGGAAAGGGAGGGGGAAAAAGAGGAAAGGGAGGGGAAAAGAGGAAAAGGAGGGGAAAGAGAAGAGAGAGGAGAGAAAGAAGTAAGGGAGGGAAAAGGGAAGAGGGATAGGGAAAATGGAAGAGGAGGAGAAAAAAAGGAGAGGGGTGGGGGAGGGAAAAAAGAAGAGTAAGGGGAAAAATAAGGGATGAAAGAAATAGGAAGAAATGGAAAAGAGAAGAATTGGAGAAAGAGAGAGGGTGAGAATGGAGAGGGACTAAGGAGAGAAGGGGCAAAAGGTAGGGAGGGAGGGAGGGAGGGAGGGAAAGTAAACGAAGTAAAGGAAGGGAAAAAAGGAGGTATGGAAGTGAATAATGGGAGAAGGAATGGAAGAAGAACAGAAGAGAGGAAAATGGAAGGTAAGGGAGTGGGGAAAGAGGAGGATAGGGAAGGAGAGAGCAGGGGAGGGGAAAAAGAAAAGATAAGAGGGAAAAGTAAAAGGGAGAGGGTGTGAAATGAAAAGGGAAAAAGAAAGAGAAAGGAAAGATTAATAAAAGAAGAAAGGAGGGTGAGAGGAGAGTGAAAGGAAAAAGGCAAAGAAAGGATATCGTGAAAGAATAATTGAGGACAGAGAAGGAAGGAATTCAGAAGGGAAAGAAAAGTGAGAGACGGCAAAAGGAACTGACGCAAAACAGAAAAAGAAAAATGATAAAATTATAGAAAATAAATAGAAAAGAAAATAGAAAAGAAAAATGATAGAAAAATGGAAAAGAAAAATGGAGGCGAAAATAAGAGAAAGGAAAGAGGGAAGTAGAAATGAAAAAGGGGGAAAGGATGGATGAATCAGGAACAGAAAGATAAGATGAAGATAGGAAAAGGAAAGAAGAAAGAGAGAGGAGAGGATAAGAGAGGAAGAAAAGAGAGATGAGAGCGAACTAGAGGAAAAAGTAATGGTAGATGGTAAGATGATGAGTACGAAGAGGAAGAGGAAGGCAGCTGATGGAGAGAAGAAGGGAGAGGAGAGGATAGGTGAGGAAGAAAAAAGAAGAAAGATGGAAGTGAACGAGACGAAAAAATGATGGTAGACGATAAGAGGAAGAGCAAGGAGAAGAGGAAAAGGAAGAAGGGAATGAAGAAGGATAAGAGGAAGAGGGAGACGGAAATGGCCTGACAAAATGACCCATGGGAGAGGAGAAAGAAAGACAGAAGAGGGGTAGAAAGAGCCAATGAAGGGAAGAAGGAGGGGAGAAGAAAGAGAGGAGCTAATGAGAGGTAATGAAGGAGGAGGAGGAGGAGGAGGAGGAAAGCTAAAAGAGATCAAATGAAGGAAGGAGTAGAGGCATAACAAGTGAGGAAATCTGAAATCATTGAACCACTATTTATTTCAAGCTGATCAACACCAGACGATTTTATTCACCTTATCGAGACTCTTTTTTCCTAACTAGAGGGATTAAATACAGCCTCCCTCAACCCCTTCACTACATGACCTCTCCCTTTACCCTCTGAGACCCTGGGGATGCCTTACTGATTTTCTTCTCTCGATCTCGCGACGATTTTATTCAGCGTCAAGTGGGCTTTCAAACTAGAGGGGTTGGATACGGCCACAGTAAACCCTTTCGCTACGAGAGGCCGTTCCTGAGTTAAATAAAATCGTCTGGCAGCAGCAATAATAAACTAAAAACTAAAAAAAAAAAAAAAGACCACCCGCATTCAAGGGGTTAAGTAAAAAAAAAAATAATAATAATAATAATGACAACAAGAATAAAGTTGAAAAATATATCCTCGGGCTGAACCTGTTGACTAGGAATACGGAATGAAGGCTCCTGGGTGGCTCGGCAGTCATCGCGATCGCCTGCCGGTCAGCGGTAACCCGGGCTCTCATTCTCGTCGGGTGAGGAGGCAAACTTACACCACTCCCATGGCGATTTATTTTTGGATATGGCTAGCCTAGTTGGTATCCTTTTGGACGTTGTTTATGCGAGTATGGCAATGTTTGAAGGATTTAATAACATAGGACAGTAAGGCGTAATAAGCAAAATAAATCACTTAGGAAATGGTGTTGGGGAACTTTCTTACCCGACGTGAATACGGGCCATGGACCTACAGTAGGTTAGCACACACCCATGCCCGAATTTAACTCTGCTTCCGATGACTTACTATATATTTAAAGAAGACCGTCCACTATGAGCGGAATAATAATAATTTTTAAACAATAATAATAGCTAATAATAATAATAACAGAAACAACACCACCACTACCACCATCACCACCACCACCAACAACAGACAACATAATAATAATAATAATAAAACGTTCTTTAATCTTGCCCCAAAACTGATCGATAATTTTTTTTGGGGGGTCTAGCGATATATTTCATTAATATAAAATAATCTAGGGTAGCCGAAACGTAATACAAGGTAGATAATAAGATACAAAGGAGTTCATTTCTATCTATCTACCTATAACCAGACGCCTTAATCCAGTAAGGGGTGGCCACAAACAAATCGCCTCCATGTCGCCCTGTCTTGTACCATTAATTTTAAAAGTTTAAAAATATATATATCGCTATCAACAGCCATGAAAAATATATAAAATGGGGGAGAAATATCAAGTAGGTGAAAAATCGAAACATGCACGAAGAAATGAGAAACAACAGTATAGACGAAAATAAATGAAACGAACAAAAATAAATAAAAGCAAAGAGAAATGCAAGAAACATGTATATAAGAAAGAAACGACATTTAAGACTAGGTTAACCGTTCCCTCTACCCTGAGCGGCATTATGGCTGGTATTCTCGTCGGTTAACGAGGATCCCTAACACCTTTTACTAAGCGATTTACTTTGCTTATTAGGCCTTATTGTCTTGTTTTGCATTATACTAATCCTTCTAATTTTCCATACCTAAATAAATAACATACAAAAGGATATTAACAGCCACACCCAAAAATAATTCGCTAAAGAGGAGGTGCTAGGGAGCCATCTTTCCCGACGAAAAAAAAGCTTGTCATTCAGTGCAGAGTCACCTTAAGGCATTACTACATCAAGTGAGTGGATGGTGAGCGACTGTACCTACTATACTACTGACCAAAGCATGAGAAAATATAAGTAAAAGACAATACATGGAACGAGGAGGAAGAAAGGAGGAAACGGAGAGGAAGGGCGCTGTTGAGACGGTCAGGAAGAGGGAATGAAGATGAGGAAGAGGACATTATAATGAAGAGGATATACGGAGAGAGAGAGAGAGAGAGAGAGAGAGAGAGAGAGAGAGAGAGAGAGAGAGAGAGAGAGAGAGAGAGGGAGGACGAGGAGGAAGAGGGGAATAATAATAATAATAATAATAATAATAATAATAATAATAACAATAATAATAATAACAATAATAATAATAATAATAATTTGAAGAAGAAGAAGAAAAAGAAGATGAAGAAGAAGAAGGAGAAGAAAAGGAGGAGGAGGAGGAGGAGGAGGAGGAGGAGGAGGAGGAGGAGGAGGAGGAGAAGGAGGAGGAGGAGGATGCAGGGGCAGGGTGGTCAGGAAGGGCTGGGTCGGGAAGCCATAAATTGGGGCGTAAAACTACCCCTCAGCCTCACGTGACTAACCCAAACCACCAGCACTACACTGTACATAATAAATAATAATAATAATAATAATAATAATAATAATAACAATAGTAGTAGTAGTAGCAGCAGCAGCAGCAGCAGTAGTACTAGAAGTAGTAGTAGTAGTAGTAGTAGTAGTAGTAGTAGTAGTAGTAGTAGTAGTAGTAGTAGTAATAATAATAGTAGTAGTAGTAGTAGTAGTAGTAGTAGTAGTAGTAGTAGTAGTAGTAGTAATAATAATAATAATAATAATAATAACAATAATAATAATAATAATAACAATAATAATACTCTGCAGAAACTGAATAAACATAAACAGAAGAGAATACATGTCAGTTCAACATTACCTGGAAATAAACCCAGTAATGCACTCAACACGGCAAATTATTTATTCAACACAACTTATGTACATTTAGAGATTTGCTACAACTACAAGAGGCCGCCTAGTATTATTATTATGATTATTACTATTTTTATTTATATTATCATTATTATTACTATCAATATTATTATTATTATTATTATTATTATTATTATTATTATTATTATTATTTTCATTATCATTATTATTATTACTATTATTATTATTATTATTATTATTATTATTATTATTATTATTTAGTAGTAGTAGTATGAGTAGTAGTAGGAATAGTAGTAGTAGTAGTGGTAGAAGGAGTAGTAATAGTATTTGTATCAGTATTGTTATCATTATTATGAGAGAGAGAGAGAGAGAGTAGACATGAAAGTGTGAAGCAAAAGTGGGAGAATGAATAATGGAAGAGAGGAAGGGAGTAAGGAACCAAAATTAAAAAAAAAAGCCAAAGAAAATACACAGTGGAAGCGAGAGAGAGAGAGAGAGAGAGAGAGAGAGAGAGAGAGAGAGAGAGAGAGAGAAGGGATATAACTAAGCAAAGAAGAGAGCGACAGAGCGAATGAGTGAGTGAGTAAGCGAGTGAATAAGGTAAGTAAAGAAAGGGTGAAAGTGAGAGAGTGAGTGAGTGAGTGAGTGAGTTAGTGTTGGTCTAGGAATCACAGGGACCTGAGGGAGCATATATTACCTCCTGGGTACAAGATTCTCTCTCTCTCTCTCTCTCTCTCTCTCTCTCTCTCTCTCTCTCTCTCTCTCTCTCTCTCTCTCATTCTTCACTTTCCAATTCACTAATACATCTTTAAATAATATGGTGATAACTGAGTGACTGTCAAGATTAAGTATTTTCATTATATTTATATAAAGACCAATACGTAAAAACACAAACAGGCAGAAGGATAGGTAAACAGAAGCTGAGAAAATAGTGGACATTTTTTTCAGCTTACAAAATAAATAGATGGACAACTAAATGCAAGGAGACAGGAATCTGACTGTAGTGAAATAGACAGAAAGACAGATTGATAATTACAGACAGGTGGACAGATAATTGAAAGACAGGTACAGATAAAGAGAGAGAGAGAGAGAGAGAGAGAGAGAGAGAGAGAGAGAGAGAGAGAGAGAGAGAGAGAGAGAGAGAGAGTTTTCTTTTTAAATGCCTACCCTCAAGTCACGACGCAAGGCTCGCGGACTAGGCTACGAGGGGAGTCAACTCTGGGGGGACTCGTTTGTAGATTTTATACCCATTCAACCCAAGGACGTTCTATTCGTTTAAGTCTTGCTCCTTCCTGACCATATAATTTCTCTCTCTCTCTCTCTCTCTCCCTCTCCCTCTCTCTCTCTCTCTCCCTCTCCCTCTCTCTCTCTCTCTCTCTCTCTCTCATCCTTAACCCCTTCAGTTCGATGACATTTCGTATTTTCTTCTTGCAATCTCCTGACTTTTTTTTTCATATTAAGACAGACTTAGTCCCGTATTCTGATCGGTTAAGGAAGCACCCTAGCACCACCTCCTTAGTGATTTATTTTGGAGATGGTTGATATCTTTTTTGGAGGTGGTTAATATCTTTCTGCACATCATCTACGCAGAGTATGACGATATTAGGATGATTTTTTTGCAACACAGAAGTGGAGAGTAAATGATGGTAAGCAAAATAAATCGCTCAGGAAAATGTGTTCGGGAACTTTCTTAACTGACAAGAATACGGGCCAAGGAGTTAATTAACCCCTTCAATACGAAAGGCCGTTCTAAAGTTGAAATAATTGCGCAGTAGCAGGAAAATAAAAAAAAAAGAATGAACATAGGAGGGTAGCTAGTTCTCATAGGAATATTGGCCTCAGTATTTTGTCATTATATCGCCCTCTCCTCCTCCTCCCATCACCTCTTATCTTTATATATTCCTCCAGTTTGGTTTCTTAAATTTTTCCCTTTTTCTTCGTTCCATTACGTTGTCATCCTTCCCGACTCTCCTCCCCAGTACTATCAGTTCACCCTCTCTTCCTCCATCACCTTCTTTCTTAAGTTCTAATTTTCTACTTGCTTCCTTCCTATCCCCACTGTTATCTCCCCATTCCATTCTCTCCCTCAGTTCCCTCTTTCTTCCTCCCCCAGCCTTTTCCCCATCACCACAAACCTCTCCAACTACACTTATCCATATTTTTCCTCCAATAATAGCAATTCTCCCATTCTTCTACCTGTAACATTACCAACAGCCACTTCATCCCTCTCTTATGTCACCCTTTCTCCTTGCCTGAGTCTGCTCCTTATCAATATAAATCTCCTCTTTAACCCCATCCATCTTCACCGAAATCCACTTCTCTTTCTCCCTCCTCCTTCCTTATCTCTTACCTCCTTATCTCTTCCTTCCCCTAAATTCCTCCCTCTCCACATATACTTCCCTTCCCTCCCATACTATCCTCAGTCCTTCCCAAAACTCCTCCCCAGCTGAACAAACCTCCCCACCTTCACTTGTAACTCCATCTTTCTCGCCCATCACCACAGTCGTCTTTTTCTCCTTTCCCTCATCATCACACTTCTTCACATCTTCCTTCCCTCACTTCCCCCATCCTTCTTCCCCTAGTCTCCTACCCATCATCACAAGCTCTCCTTCTCTCTTCCACAGTCCCTGGTCAATTTCACCCTCTTCCTCCCCTCTTTTACTTCCCCTTCTTACCGTAATTCCTTCCCTCACTTTCCTCACTCTTCCTCCCCAACCTCACAAATCTCCCCTCTCCCTGCTCCCCAGTTCCCTTCCCCAATCGTCACAAATTTCCGCTCCCCAGACCCCACCATTTCCCTTCTCTTCCCCCTCCCTCAACATCACACTGAAATACCGCACCGTAAAACTTGGTGTGTAAAAAACAAGCTTGACGTAGAGAACACAACTGCGTCACGAAAGTTGGAGGCGTTTGTGTGGACGAGAGAGAGAGAGAGAGAGAGAGAGAGAGAGAGAGAGAGAGAGACAGACAGACAGACAGACAGACAGACAGACAGACAGAGAGAGAGAGAGAGACAGACAGACAGACAGACAGACAGAGACAGAGACAGAGAGAGAGAGCGAGAGAGAGAGAGAGAGAGAGAGAGAGAGAGAGAGAGAGAGAGAGAGGAGGGGATGAGAACGTACAGTAAACTGAAGATTCAACACAGATCACCAACATCTCGAATGCGCATAACTGTAATTACACTAATGTTAACTCACATAAACAACACTAACGCCATCAATACTTTTACCAAACACATTAACAGCAATGTACGGTAATTCTCTAGTCGATAAAGTACGCTGAACATGTCCTAATATTTCACAATCATCCCCTCAATTCCTAGAAGCTTTTGAAGGTTAGGAAGCGACTTAGCACGTCTGACTAATTTCCTGCCAGTTTTTTTTTTTTTTTTTTTTTGCATATGACAGGTTAATATTCTCTTGTATGTTGCGTATTCCATGGTGGTATTTATTAGTGCCACCACATGAAGGCGTCCCTCTCCAGAGACAGAAACAATCAATGCTGTATCCGGTAATAACAAAACTGCATTTGAAAGCTCAGTGTGACGACTCTACTCTTCTTACTCTAATTTGACTCTCCAGATTTTTCTTTCTTTTGCAGCTTATTTTACATAATTCACTGGCAGGAAAAAAAAAAAAAGTACTACAGCTCAATATCCATTCTACCGCACTTCTTTGTGATCAGCACCAGTTTTCGGTATTAATCTACTGTCAACTCGGCACTGAAGATGGAGACACGGTACTTTTAGGCCAAGGTAGAGTAACAATAGTCTAGTACTGGCAATTTAAAACTTTGGTGCAGGATTCCGTAGATTTACTGGTCTTATCCAAGGTGGCATAGGAGTCTTCATAGCACATCTTCCATACCGTAACTGATTTATATGATACACGGTCATATTGTTTTGTAGGTTGCTTTTATTGCTTCAATATCGACTCGTGTTGGAGATGGACGCGTTCATGTGATGCCATTGATTTAACCCGAGTAGCTCCACTGCCCAGTTATACAAATGTCCCTCAACTCCCTAAGCCCCTAAAAGAGGAGGATGAACTGCATGAAAGCAACTTCAGTCTGCAGTCCACTAAGTTCCCATTTCAGATGAACCTTGGCTACAGCTAGAACAACTAATACTGACACTGTTTGCACCTATAACCTACTGCACAAGAAGTTACGACGGTGTAAATGTGTAAAACAAATCGATAAGGAAGACATGTTACCAGATTTTCGGAACCAATCAGAACACGACTTTATGATGAAAAAAAATATATATATATATATTCCCCCAAACAAAACAAAACAAAAATGGTCTGGCAGTACCAACAATTTATTATAAAAAAGTTTTCGCACCGGAAACGCTTATCTTATTTAACCACTACGCTACAAGGAATCCTGAGAGTTGAGTAGAATAATCTGAGGGTGCTAGGAAAAAGGTGAGTGAACGGGTGTGTGGTGCATTCATTTACTGAGCAGACTTTGTGTCTCATTCCACTTGGCTCATTCTGGCTCCTTGTACCCTACCTCACCCCACCGTAGGATGGAAAAGGAGGTCTTTGAAGATGATGATGATGATGATGATGATGATGATGATGATGATGATGATGATGATGGTGGTGGTGGTGGTGGTGGTGGTGGTGGTGATATGATGATGATGATGATGATGATGATGATGAGGATGAGGAGGATGAGGATGAGGAGGAGGAGGAGGAGGAGGAGGGGGAGGAGGAGGAGAGGAAATAACAAACATCCTGCTGGAGGGGTTAAAAAGATGCGCAAGACTAAAGACGACACGAACAAGTACACAGTGAAGAACAAAATGGGAAGGAACACAGGAGAAAGCAGGAGTATAAACAAAGAGAAGAGATGGAAGAGGAGGAAGAGGAGGATAAACACGAATAAAACGAGCATGAGTACAAGACAGGGAGCAAAAAAAACGAGGCGAGGAAACAAGAGGAAGAGAAGAGTAAGAAGAAAAGAAGAAAAACAAGACAGACAAACACAAACAGAAGAGGGGCAGGAGGAAGGAGGAGGAGGAAAGGGCGAGGGATAACGCAGAGGATTAAAAGAGAAGGGCATGGAGGAGGCAGGAGAGAGGGTTGAGAGAATTAGGAGAAGAAGAAGGGGAGGGACGAGAACGATAAGAGGATCAGAGGATTAGGAACGAAGACGAAGAATAACAAAGATTAGCTAGGAAGAAGAAGAAGAAGAAGAAGAAAAGAAGAAGAAGAAGAAGAAGAAGAAGAAGAAGAAGAAGAATACGAAGAACAAGAAGAAGAAGAATACGAAGAACAAGAAGAAGAAGAGGAGGAGGAAGAAAAAGAAGAACAAGAACAACAAGAAAAGAAGAAGAAGAAGAAGAAGATGATCATGATGATGATGATGATGAAAAAGAAGAACAAGAAGAAGGACAGAAAGAACAAGGAAAAGAAGAACAAGAAAAACAAGAACAAGAACAAGAAGAACAAGAACGAGAACAAGAACAGGAAGAACATGGAGGATTACACAGGATTACACAGGAAAGCAAACAGCAACAGACCTTATGGTCCTTTCGAGGCTGCTTGTTAGAGAAAACTATAACTACAAGATCTAACTCTACATGTTGAAGGATAAGGATAGGAAAGCAAGAAGGCTCCCCCCACCACCAAACCCTCCAGGAAAAAGTGAGAAAAACCACCATGCAGCATGGAAAAACTGACATGGAAATTTTATAGGAAACACTGGAAAGGAAAAGTCACATTCTATAATACTTTATCTATAAGCTACCCGATAGAGTAACCTGAAAGAGAAAGTAAACAAATAAAATAATAGTTACGGCATGACATTATAAACCAGTTACATTGAGTTAATGGGAAGTCTGTGGACATAACGTGGAAGCTACACACTGCACAGTGTGGATGTTTAGGGGTGGTGGTGCAGCAGCCTTGCCTGGCGCTTTTAAGGTAGGCAGCAGTCAATCAGGCCCTAGCTCCGTTTGCTCCACTGAGACAAGGAACTCTCCATGTGGGACAAGTACACAAGTTTCATCCTGAAGCAGTGACCCCTGGTACATTAAAAATCCCGATGGTGGTCACTTGACTAACAGGGACCCTCAGTGATCCACAGCCCATCACAGGTCGAAAGTAAGAGTAGTGACCGTTAACTCAGGGTTATCTGTGCAGCTCCTAATCTGTGCTTATATTGCTTTCTTTGCGCTGGGAGACTGAAAAGTATATAGGACGGTGTCTTAGATAAAAGGGGACTGCACAGTGCACAGTGTGGATGTGCAATGCACAGAGTGGATGTTTAGGGGTGGTGCGGCAACCTTCCCTGGCGCTTTTTAGGTAGGCAGCAGTCAATCAGGCAATAGCTCCGTTCACTCCACTGAGACAAGGAACTCTCCCATGTGGGACAGTACACAAGTTTCATCCTGAAGCAGTGACCCCTGGTACATTAAAAAATCCCGATGGTGGTCACTTGACTAACAGGGACCCTCAGTGATCCACAGCCCATCACAGGTCGAAAGTAAGAGTAGTGACCGTTAACTCAGGGTTATCTGTGCAGATCCTAATCTGTGCTTATATTGCTTTGTTTGCACCGAATAAATTGAAAATGTATAATTTCATGACGCAACACTATGAACGGTACATTGTTTACGGGGTGTCTTGTAGACTAAGGGGGCATGAACTTACATGTACCGTAGCTATAAAAGCAAGTTATTCGGATAGAAAAAGAGTCAGCTGAGGATTTTCGTGCAAATACTTGTCTAATTTGTTTTTGAATGTCTCAATTGAGATACTGTTCACGGTATCTGAGGGTAATCTTTTCCAGATATTTACAACTCTGTTAAAGAAGAAGTATTTTGCTTCGTGGGATCTGAATCGTTTTCCCATGATTTTGCAGCCATTACTTCTGGTTTGACTCGACCGGTCTATATCAAAATATTTATTCATGTCTAAGTTGTCATATCCCTTCATGATTTTGAAAACTTCAATAAGGTCCCCTCTTAACCTGCGTCGTTAGGCTAAATAGTTTAAGTTCTTCAAGGCGTTCCTCATATGGTTTGTTTCTAAGTCGTGGTACCATTTTTGTGATTCTTCGCTGAATTTTCTCTAATTTTTCAATGTCCTTTCTGTAGTACGGAGACCAGAATTGCACACAATACTCAAGATGGGGGCGCACTAGCGAGTTGTACAAGGCAAGTATGACTTTTTCCGATTTAAACTCGAAAGTTCTTCCAATAAAACCCACTAGCTTGTTTGCAATTTTTACCGCATCGGTACACTGCTTGCTTGGTTTTAGGTCATTTGATATTATCACACCAAGATCCTTTTCACTGTCTGTACTTGATAACTGAATATTGTTCATTTTGTAATTTGCATGGACATTGTTACTTCCAATATGAAGTACTTTACATTTTTCTGTGTTGAATTTCATTTGCCATTTTTCTGCCCGGCTTGCTAAAGTATTAAGGTCATTTTGTAACTGCTGCCACTGTAATTTTGAAGTGACTTTACTGGTTATTTTAGTATCATCTGCAAATTTGGATACTTTACAATTTAGACCCTCATCAATGTCATTTATATAGATAATAAAAAGTATCGGTCCAAGTACTGAGCCTTGGGGAACGCATCGCTGATCACATTACGCCATTTGGATTCCTTTCCGTTTATCACAACTCGCTGTTTTCGGTCTGACAGCCAGTCTTGTAACCATTTTAGCATCTTTTCCTTTTATTCCATGTGCTTCTATTTTTCTCATGAGACGCTTGTGAGGGACAGTGTCAAATGCTTTCTGAAAGTCGAGGTAAATTATATCTACTGCTCTTGAGTCATCGTATGATTTGTAAACATCATGGAAGAAGTCCAGTAAGTTAGTTAAGCATGAACGACGATGTCTGAATCCATGTTGCGAGTCTTTAATTATATTATTTTCTTCTAGATAATTAACTATTTTATCTCTTATGATTTTTTCCATTAACTTGCACACTACTGATGTTAAGCTGATTGGTCTGTAATTTCCTGGGTGCGACTCATTTCCTTTTTGAAAATTGGTGTTACATTTGCTAGTTTCCATTCGCGTGGAACTTCCCAGTACTTAATGATTTATTGAATAAGACAGAGAGTGGCAGCAGTAACTCATGTTTTGCTTCTTTGAGAATTCTCGGTGATATTTTATCGGGGCCAGGGGTTTTGTTTATGTCCGTACTATTTATGGCTGAAAGGATATCATTATTATGGATAGCATAGTTACTAAGGACTGTGCTATTTGCTTGGTTTGTGGGTAACAGTAGGTTTCTGGTGGTGTTTTCACTGTAAAAACAGACGCAAAGTAATCGTTAAGAATGTTTGCCATTTCGACCTCATTTTCAGTGTGTCTGCCATTGTTTGTTTCTAGAGGACCTATTGATGTAGTCATAACCTTTTCTTTCTAATGTAACTGTAAAATTCTTTAGATTTGATTTGCACGTATTAGCAATGTGGATCTCCAGTGCTCTTTTGCTTTGTTTAATAAGTCTTTTTCGATGTGCAAGGAGATTATAGTATTGTAATTTATCATCATTATTTTGTGTAGCTTTATATTTATGGTATGCCTGTTTTTTGGCTATTAAGTTACTTTTTATTTCACTGGACCACCACTTTGGTTTACTATTTCCAGCTGGACGTCTGTTACGTAGTGGCACACATGACTTTACCACTTCATTAAATTTTTCGGTGAATATTTCCCATGCTTGGTTTATGTCATCGGTTTCAGACATTTGATTCCAATCTGCAGTTGCAAGTAGCGCTCTGAGCCTGTTGAAATTAGCTCTTTGATAATCTGGGACCTTTTCTTTGCTCTCCGTTTCTTTTACTTTTTCAGTAGTAATATTAAACTGTATAGTTCGATGATCACTGGAACTAAACTCAGGTCCTATTTCAACGTTGTTGACTAGGTTATCATTTGTGGTCAAGATGATGTCTAGGATATTGTTTCCTCTCGTTGGGTATTCTACGTGTTGGGAAAGGGCGCTTTCCTGAAGGTTCGTATAAAGCTCTTGTCCTGAGTGTGCCGTCAGTGGTTCACCCCACTTTGTTACCGGTAGATTAAAGTCTCCAAAAATTACGCTATCCTCTTGACAACAAATTTCCGCAATTTGATCATAAAGTTTTTCATCTGTCTCAGTTGACTGTGCTGGCGGACGATAGATAAGACATATATTTATTTTGTGTGAATTAATACTTAGCTGAACATAACTGGCATCTATGTTGGTAATACTGGGTTTGGATAACACAAGGGGATGGAGACTAGTTTTCACATATAGTAAAACACCGCCACCAGCTCGATGTGGTCGCTCACAGCTGAAAATATTGTACCCTGTTAGTGAGTATTCCGCTAGAAAGTCACGGTCAGATGTGTTAATCCAGGACTCTGTGATGCCAATGATGTCATAATTTTCTAGGTAAATTAGAGATTCTAAATCCTCAAACTCGTTACGTAGACTACGTGCGTTAGCATAGCAGACTCTAATTCCGTTCCGAACAGTTGGTGATCTGACTTTGTGGGTATTTACGTTAAGGTTACTGTTCCTGGACGTGCCGCGTTTTTTGATCTGAAGAGGGCAACTTTATCGTGTAGAAGTCTACCTAGCCGTGCCGCTCCTACTGAGTTCAAAATAGAGGAGGAGGAGAAGGAGGAGGAGGAGGAGGAGGAGGAGGAGAAGGAGGAGGAGAAGGAGGAGGAGGAGGAGGAGGAGGAGAAGGAGGAGGAGGAGGAGGAAGAGGAGAAATTATAAAGGTTAGAAAAGGAAAGAATGAAATGGGCAGATGCAAAAGAAACACAGCAAGACACCATTTAAAGATATCGAAAAGAAGAAAACGTGGCCAGGGAAAAAAGGAAAGGAAAAATGATAGGCAGAGCAAAGCGGCTATTATATTACTAAACTGTTCTCTTCCACACTAAGCCGTCTGTAATTAATGACTACGAGAGAGAGAGAGAGAGAGAGAGAGAGAGAGAGAGAGAGAGAGAGAGAGAGAGATTATATCTACTTTTCTTCACAACATTCAGTGATATACGGAGAAGTAACTAGTAAACAAATGTGATCATGTATGTATGCATGTATGACGTCAACGTTTGTATGTATGAATATGTTAGTGTGATTATTTTTGCTGAGTGTATATGTTTACAGACGCGTACAAGCTATAGTGTGTGTGTGTGTGTGTGTGTGTGTGTGTGTATATATATATATATAGATATAGATAGATAGATAGATAGATAGATATAGACATATATATAGATAGATAGATAGATATAGATATATAGATAAATAGATAGATATATATATATATATATATATATATATATATATATATATATAGATGGATATAGATATATATATATAGATATATATATCTATATATCTATATATATATATATATATATATATATATATATATACATCTATATATATCTATATCTATATCTATCTATCTATCTATCTATATCTATCTATCTATCTATCTATATCTATATATATATATATATATATATATATATATATATATATATATAGATATATATATATTCCTTTGTCAATGCAAAAAATACAATTAAAATTGGTAACTGGAATGTGAGAACGCTAAATCATGACGGTAAAATCGATGAGTTAGTGAAGGTTTTTCAAAATTACGGACTTGATATTTGTGCTCTGACAGAAACTAGATTAACTGGAGTCGATAAGTTGGATTTGGAGGATGGTATACGTTTATTGATATCTGGCCGACAGGACGGAATGCATTATCAGGGAGTAGGATTGTTGCTGGGTTGTAAGGCAAATAAGGCTTTATGTGAGTGGGATCCTATAGATGAGCGATTGCTATACGCACGGTTTAAATCAAATCATGGCAACATCAGTCTGTTTGTGTGTTATGCACCTACTAATGATGCACTCGATGAAAGGAAAAGACACATTTTATGAAAAGTTGCAAGAAGGAGTAGGAAGGGTACCTAGACATGATGTTTTGATCTGCGTTGGAGACTTTAATGCAGTAATGGGCTGTTCAAATGAGGGATTTGAGGCATGTATGGGTAAGATGGGAGTTGGTAGTAGGATGAGTGAAAACGGAGTGAGGTTTGGAAGCTTCTGTCTAGCAAATGACTTAGTCATCGGGGGCACACTCTTTCAGCATTGCAATATACACAAGACAACTTGGGTGTCGCCGTGTGGAAAGTATAAAAATCAGATTGATCACATCGCTATCAGTAGGAGGCATAGAAGTTCTCTGCTAGATGTTCATGTTAAACGGGGAGCGGATATTGGTAGTGACCATCAACTCAGCATTGCAAAAATAAGGTTTAAACTTAAAAATCAGAAGAAGGAAAAATCTGGTGTTGATAGATACGATATTGTTAAGCTTAGAAGGGAAGGAGAAGAAAAGGAGGAATTCAGATTAGAATGCAGAAATAGGTTTTTGGTGTTGGAAACGTTGGAAGAGGGGGAGAGAAGTGTAGATGAGATGTGGGAGGATGTGAACAGAGTTTTGCATGAGACTGCTGAATGTACGATTGGAAGGAGACATAGCTTCAGGAGAAAGAAATGGATATCAGAGGAAACGTGGGATATGATAAAAAAGAGAGGTGAGGCTAAATTGAGGAATGAGATGCAATGCGTTGATGAACAAGAGATTGAATTAGCAAGAGCTGCGTACTGGAGTTTGAATTCAGAAGTAAGAAGGTTAGCTAGGAGAGATAAAAGAAGATGTGTGGATGAAAAGGTTGCAGAGACTGAAATCTTAATAAACAAAAATGATGGACAGAGTCAAAGAATAGCATATGTTAATTCCGATTAGAGAGACCTGAGTGAATGTGGTAATTGGAGGGGAATCTCTTTGTCACCGATAGCTTTGAAAGTTTTCAGTAGAGTGTTGTTAAATAGGTTGGAGCCGGTGGTTGAGGGTATTCTGAGGGATGAACAGGCTGGTTTTAGAAAGGGACGTGGTTGCAATGATCAGAGCTTCATAGTTAGGCATTTGATGCAGCAAGTTAATGAAATGAGAGTACCGTTAAGTCTTTGTTTTGTTGATTTTGAAACAGGCTTTTGATAGTGTTTCGAGAAGAGACTATGGGGAAGATCATGAGACATTATGGAATACCAGAGGAGTTTGTGAGGGTCATTATGAACATGCATGAGGACACATTTTGTAAAGTGATGGTTGATGGTTGTCTGAGTGATTCGTTTGAAGTCAAGTCCGGAGTAATTCAAGGTGGTGTTCTATCGCCTTTACTATTTATATTGGTCATTGATTACATTATGAAACGCGTTGGAACAGAAACCGGTGCAGGTATACTTTAGGGAGAGAACAGGAAACTTTTGGATTTAGATTATGCAGATGATATAGTTTTGATTTGTGATGGGCCAGAAGAGATGCAGAGAGTGTTGAACTGTTTGGTGAGTGAAGGTCGCAAGGTGGGTTTGGTTATTAATTGTGGAAAAACTGAAATAACCAATATGAATATGGAAAATGAGCAGGAATGTGTAATTGGAGGTATGGTTGTAAAGCAAGTTGATAGGTTTAAATATTTAGGTACTTATTTAGCCAAAGATGGTTCTTTGAACTTTGAATTCGAGGAAAGGTTAAAGAAGGCTAATCAGGCAATGGGAATGCTTAAAAATATTTGGAATAATAATTCTCTGTGCATACAAAAATCAAACTTTATAAGGTAATGGTTAGGAGTATCTTAATTTATGGACACGAGTCTTGGTACAACACAGTGACTATGGAAAATAAATTCTTGGTGTTTGAAAATAAAGCACTTAGAAGAATATTAGGAGTTAAGTGGTGGGAAAGGATACCAAATAGTAGAATTAGAGAAATAACGGGAGTGCAGCCGATCGATGAATATGTTAGATTCTCACGATGGAAGTGGCTAGGACATGTGTATAGGAGACAGGGAATAGTACGAGGTACACCAGGGTGGGTGGCACTTGGTAGGAGAGGTAGAGGAAGGCCAAAAGAGACGTGGGTGAGGACAATGAGACGGGAAGCTGGAGATGAGTGTTGGGGAGATCTTGAGGAGTTAGCTCAAGATAGGATGTGGTGGTGTGAGTTCATCGAGGCCCAATGCATCCCCGAGGGTGCCACAGGAAATGATTGATTGATATATATATATATATATATATATATATATATATATATATATATATATATATATATATTGTTACATAGCCTATGATTTTATCATCCTTTGTGTGATTTTTAACGCACAGTTGCTGCATGTTTGATCACGAGCGTGTTCTGCCTCAGTTCCCCCCTTCTACCGTTATAGTAGAGTAAGTCGTTCTCTCTGTTATACTTTGCGGGATTTGCAGCTCTCTGTCCCCATGGCTTCATTTGCGCGTCCTTCTTACAAGTTGTATCAGGCTCTGCTGGCCCCTATATAATGAGCTCAGTCTCTGCATCATTGCCACTTAGATCTGCTCCTCATTTTGTTCACATCTCTGTCCTCCCCTGTACAGATATTATTATTATTGTGAGTGCTCAAGAAATCTCCAAACATCTAGCAGCTGTGTGTAATTTGAGTATAACTGTTGTATTTTTTCTTGTGCTGTGTAGCATAGGGTTAGTTCTTAAGCCTAGTGAGGTCTTTGTGATTAATGTTGGGTTTTATGTCAGTCATTTTTGATAATAGTTTGTATCTGTAATAATTTATCTGGCATTCACTGAGTATTATCTGATATCTCATTTTATCAGGGCTGACTTAGATAAATTTACTCTTGCTAATTTCGTGTTAATAGAGGCTATTGCAGTTAACCATATATTTAACCTGTTTATTTGCCATTACATTATCCTTATGAGTCCTGAATGTTTTCTTGTTAGTTTAAGCATTAAACTTTAACTTGTAATTTTACCTAACTCTTTTGTTTTGAACCTGGAACTTTACGGGACAGTAGTGACTCTTAGTATTCTCACTTAATGTGTACATTATCTTTCTCTGTTCCGTAACAATATATATATATATATATATATATATATATATATATATATATATATATATATATATATATATGCTTGGAAAGCTGCACTCATGTGTTTATAAAAACGTGATAACTGTTGAACTATCAAATCCTGATGACTGAAATTTATACCATACCGTATTTGCTGGTTCACCGTGTGTGTGTGTGTGTGTGTGTGTGTGTGTGTGTGTGTGTGTGTGTGTGTGTGTGTGTGTGTGTGTGTGTGTGTGTGTGTGTGTGTGTGTGTGTGTGTGTGTGTGTGTGTGTGTGTGTGTGGAGCGTATACATCAGGTGTCTGGATAATTGTAGTGTACATGACACCCTCATCAGTAACCTGGTTGGGGAAATGCAACCACTACACCCCTTACCCCTAACCTCCTTCACTCTTCACTCCCCTTCCCTACCCTCTCATGCTCTATCCAACCCCTCTCTTCCACACCCTCACTCTCCTTCATCCCCTCTTCCCACCTCCGTCACCCTCCACCCACCCCTGCTCCTCCATCCTTACTCACTACACCCTCCACCCACCTCCTTTCCCCCAGTTACATTCCATATTATATCCTGTCTCCCAACCCTCACCCTCCACCCACTCCCCATCTACCCCAACTTACCTCTAACCTCCCTTTTCTCTCCTAAAATCCCCCTTTCATCTACCTCTCCCTCTCCTCCTACTCCTCCCTCTCCTTCTTTTCCTTACTAGCCCCCCTTCCTTCCCCTCTCTCCCTCCCTCCACCCACCACTCTCTCAAATCCCGTCCAAGCCTACTCTTTCTTGTTCCTCCCTCATTTCACTCTTTTCCCTCCAACCCCCCGCCTCCCTTTCACCTTTCTCTCCCCTCTCCCCCCTCAACCTCACCCTCTCTTGTTCCCATCCAACACCATTCCCCACTAAACCTCCCCCCTTACCCATTTCCCCCTAGCGGTTCTGGTTTTCTCTAACTTCATTCTATTCCCTCCAAATTCTCTCTCTCTCTCTCTCTCTCTCTCTCTCTCTCTCTCTCTCTCTCTCCACCACCTGGGCAGTCAATGGAACCCCCTCCCCCCCCGTTATTAATGTGCCTTTCAATTTTACCGATATTTTTTCGAGGTACTTACGTTGGATAAAGAGTACGTTAAACATCATTAATAAAATAATCATTACTTTCAGGCGATTTATAATGACTATCGGTATTCATCCTCAGTATCTCCAATTTATAGCGTGCAAAATTATCTCCTTGATTACCATGTCTTCTTATATTTGTCTTGCAATCTTTCGACGATTTTCTTTAGTTCAGGGGAGTCTTCTCTTTCATTCTTTCTCTCTCTCTCTCTCCCTCCAGCTTCCTTTCCCTCTTTCCCTCTATCTTCTTTTCCCTCTCTCCTTTTCTCCCCTCCCTTCCCTCCAATCGTCGTTCATTGTCCCCCTTCTTCCTTCTTTCCCTTCCCTCCCTTTTTCTTTCCCTATTCCTTTCCCTCCTTTCCTGCCTTCTCTTTCGTTCTTCTCCGTTATTGTTCTCTTTATTACGACCCTCCACCTTTTCCTATCCTCTCTCCTCCTCTTCCTTTCCCCCCTTCCTTATCTCCCTTCCCTCACTCTTTTCCCTTCCCCCCGAACTATTTCTCTCCCCTTTCCTCCTCCCTCCTTCTCTCCTTCCCTCCCTCCTTCCCTCCAGTGTCTCCCCGCCAGGACTAAGAAGGTGAGACTCAACACGAGATCTCACTCCCTCCCCAAGATTAAATTGTGGAGAGAGAGAGAGAGAGAGAGAGAGAATCGTGATTTTTTTTCTCTCTCTCTCTCTCTCTCTCTCTCTCTCTCGTCATGGGTATGTTTCTATATTAAAGCCTACAGATGCTAAATAGCTCCCCAAAAAACCACAGGATGTGAACATAAGCATATTTAAGCGACACACTATACTTTTGACTCCAACGACCTAAAATTGCCACCTCTCCACCTTGAATCCTGAGCTATAACAATAAACATTAAACTAGAAATCACTGGAGACCTAATATTAAAGGACTTTTGGTATGACTCAAATTTTTTACGTATTTTGATCTGTGACCTTGAGATCAAGGTCAAGGTCATTCATACTATGCAAATCATGGTCACTCATGACCCACTACATTTTCCATCGAGTTTGGTCAAAATTGGCCTAATACTTTCCAATTTAGCTCCTTCAGGCATGAGCCGGCCATTTTAATTTTCTTCAATATCTCAAAAAGTATTTATTGGATCTCAACATCAATACCCAGGTGCACTTGTACGTTGACGACTACATACTAGAACATTTGCAAAGCAAGCACCTCAGTAGTATTTGCTGTGCAGGGGCAAAAAAAAAAAAAAAAAAAAAAACCCCGGGGGGGGGAGGCGCCAGTGCGTCGCTAGTGCTAGGGAAAATTTTTTGTGCCAAAGAAGCCTGCAAACAAGAGACATCACTCATGAAATTTCAAGTCTCTGATTTCGAACGGTCTTGGAATGCTAGCCTTCTAGATCTCCCCCCCTCCCCCCCAACAATATATATATATATATATATATATATATATATATATATATATATATATATATATATATCTACAGGATCACTAAGAACTCCACAGAATGTGGTTTTCATAATTATGGTGCTAGTCACGAAGAAGTTTTATGAAGAGGATGTAAAGCCGTGGCACTGTCGTCTTCCAATGAGTGATCTGAAATAAGCTAAAAAAAAAAGAAAAAGGGACGACTATGAGCCACGTTAAATTAAATGATTTTAGACTCCATTTTACTCCCTTCAGACCGAGGTCGTATTTCTTCGTGGTGTCCAAGCTGACAATTGTTTAAACAAGGTGGTCCATAAATAGCGCTCCACTAGTTACCACTTAACAGTATCTCACGTTGTGTTGGGACGGCTCAGTATGCTGGTGTGGGCTCGGGTATATCAGCTGGGAGTGGTAAGTGAATAAATGACGCAAGGCAGTCTTCCACAACGCTGCCCGAGCCGTCCTCAGAGTACACAAGAAAACGCCTGGTGGAGTGAAATGGAAGCGTTATGTGTGGACCGCCTTCGTATGCATGTTTAGAGAGAAAATTCGGACTGGGGGATTTTGATGCAGCCTTCCTTTTATTTATTTATTTATTTTATGCAGAAGATAACAAAGAAAGGAAAAAAAATGTATAAAAAATAATCCCTACACCAAATTGCAGGTGTCCTCCATCCATTAAAAATCTGTAACAGTAGGACAGGCCATTCCCAAGCGGAGTAAAATTATTCGGTACTGGCAGGAATTAAATGTAATAATACGTCATCGGGGTGAATGGGTTGAAATGCCCGCCATGGCCTGGGTTTCGAACGCTAGGCCTGGGGTAAACACAGATCGTTAGCCAACACGCTTACCACCGCGCCACAGTGGTTATAGAAATAATAATAATAATAATAATAATAATAATAATAATAATAATAATAATAATAAAACTCGAGACCATAACCAAAGTATTAACAATGGCCACCACTCACGGGCAGGGAAGGGAAAAAGGCAGGCCAGACTGTAGCGAGCACTTGAATAATTGGTTCTGGCTTCATTCCTATTGACTTTCACATACCTCACTTTCCACGACAGGGCAAAGGCTTCAAAGTCCCTACTTTCTCTTTGCTCGCCTCTCCAGTCAGTTACTTCTCTCACCCCTCATTCCATCCTTCTCTTACTTCCAATCCCTACCTCCTCCCTCCTGCAATCCATTCCTTACTCTCCCCTCCAATCCCATCCTTCTCTCCCTTCCAATCCCATCCTTCTCCCACCTCCAATCCCTTTTCCATCTCTCATCTTCAGTCTCTTCCTTCTCTCACCTCCAGCCTCATCCTTCACTCACCTCCCATTCCATCCTTCTCTCACCTCCCACTCCATCCTTCTCTCACCTCCAATCCCTACTTACTCTCATCTTCCATCTTTTCCTTCTCCCTTCTGCAATCCCTTCCTTCTCTCCCCTCCCATCCCTTCCTTCTCTCCCCTCCGATCCCATCCATCTCTCATCCCCCCATTCTTCCCTTCTCTCCCTTCACAGCTTAGTATTCAGCTATATGTTATCTCTATCTTTACAAGTCTTCAATTAATGCATATATAAATAATACACAAGAAAAATCTAACCAACGAGATAAGAAGATTTTAATATACGAGATAAAGATATAAACTAATCACGAAGAAGTGCTACAGAGCCTAAAGCCGACGCGAATACCACCTCAAATGTCAAGAGAAAATTGGAAGCTTTAAGTAAACACAATGCATCTTTTGCCTGGATATGAGGTTGGCATTTACTCGTATATCAAAAATTCATCTCGTTTTTTCTACTGCCTATTTATGTTAAGAATGGTGTAGGGGTTACAATTTATCACTACCTCATACCACCATAATACCATCCCTCTCCACCTCACCACACCACTATAACACCACAATAGGACACCAGAGCCATCAACTGTACACCACCACCATTAACACAATACCACGCCACTAACTCAACACCAGAGCTTCATACCACCATACCAAATCCTTCCACCTTTCACCGCCACACTACCACACCAACACACCACGAACTAATTACCCTAACTTCACACCACCACACCACCACCTCTCATCTTTAACACCAGACCATCATACCACACACTTCGCACTTCATACTTGCACCATCCACGCTAACAAACTACACTTTCATCACACATCACACTAGCACACCACAACACTACACCAATCTTCCATATACACCAACATCACTACCTTCAGACTTCAGTACACCACAACATCACTCCATGCCACAGCAACACCACTTCCCATTTTCACACCACACACCACCACACCACATTCCAACAACACCTTCAACACCACAAAACCAATTCACACCTCTCACTCCGACACACCACACCACACCAAACCATTCAACACCCACACCAACACACCACACCTTTCACCACCCACACCACACCACATCACACCAAACCATTCAACACCCATACCAACATACCACACCTTTTACCACCGACATCACACCACACCACACCAACATTACACCACACCTTTCAACACTCACAACAACACACCACACACCTTTTCCCACCCACACCAACACCACCACACGTTTCCCACCACACTACACCGCTACACCATCAACACCATTAACACCATTAATACCACAACAAGTCCTCCCCCCCACGCTGTGACGGGGGACTTATGTAATATTTAAGAGGCTTTTAAGAGAAACTAGGTGAGGGAGGTAATAACTGAGTAGGGAAGGGAAGGGAAGGGAAGGGAAGGGAAGGGAAGGGAAGGGAAGGTGGGAAGGGGAGGGGAGGGGAGGGGAGGGAAGGGATGGGAAGGGAAGGGGAGGGGAGGGAGGGAGAAGGAAGGGAAGGTACGGAAATGAAGGGGAGTAAAAGGAAGGGGTGGAAGGGATAGGGAAGGGAAGGGAAGGGAAGGGAAGGGAAGAGAAGGGAAGGGAAGAGAAGAGAAGGGAAGGGAAGAGAAGGGAAGGGATGGAAGTGGAGGGGTGGGATGGAGTGGAGAAACAGGGAGGGAGAGGGCCAGAAGAGGTAAGAGACGAGAAGAAAAGAGAAGGGATGGGAGGGGAATGTAAGAGGAGAGAGATGAAGAGGGGGGGGGGATGAAAAGATGGAAGAAGGGAGAGAGGGACGAAGAAGAAGAGAGGGAGGAGGAAGGAGAGGAGAGCGAAGGAACTGGATGAAGGAGAGGGACGATCAGAGGCTAAGGGAGAGAAGACAAGTTAGGGAAGGGAAGAGGAGATGATGGAGGAACAGGGAGGAGAGAGGAGGGATGGAGTGGGGGAGGAAGTGGGATATGAAAAAAGATGAGAGGGGGAGAAAGCAGAAGTACGGAAAGGAAGGCAAGGGAAGGGAAGGGAAAGGAAGGGAAGGGAGGAGAAGGGAAAGGAAGGGAAGAGGAGGGAAAGGAAGGGAAGGGGAGACGGAGGAGAAGGAAGGGAGGAATAAGGGGAGGGGAGAGAAAGGTAGTAGAAGAAAGGGAAAGGGAGGGGAGGGGAGGGAAAGATAGGGAGGGGAAAGGAAGAGAAAGAAAGGGTACAGAGTAGAAGAAGCGAAGGGAAAGGAAGAGAATCAAAGAGGAAAGACGTACGCCTGGATATGGAGATAAAATCTGACGTGAGAGAGAGAGAGAGAGAGAGAGAGAGAGAGAGAGAGAGATGGGGGAATGGACAAACAAAAGATGACTAAAAAAATAAATCTGATTCAACAGTGAAAGAATCTGTAAAAAGTTCGGATAAAAATAACTCTCTCTCTCTCTCTCTCTCTCTCTCTCTCTCAAAATCCGTGGCGTCACCATCAACATTTCTCCTCCTCTTCCCTCCCGTCCTTCTTTCCTTCTCCCTTCTTCCCTCTTCTTACTTCTCCCTTGCACTTTTTTGTTCTTTTCTCATCTTTTCTTATATCCTTCGTTCCTCCCTTCTCATATCTAATTTTTTAGTCTTCTCCCATCCCTCCTCCGCCTGTTTTTCTTCGGCCGTCTTCTTCTTCACCTTTCTTCCCTCTTCTTTCTCATCCACCTTCTTTTTCTTGCTTTTCCCTGTTCCCATCCTCCTCTCTTCTTACTCCCTCGCCTCTAAAATCATTTTAATTTTCTTTCCCCTTTCCTTCTTTCTTGCCTATTTCCTTCACGTTTTCCACATCATTATTTTCTCTCTTTTCCGTTCCTCCTCTTCCTTTTTTGCCCTCTCCCAT
>NC_136991.1:6367500-6385000 GCF_032717465.1 Coenobita brevimanus | reverse complement strand
TATATATATATATATATATATATATATATATATATATATATATATGAAGCCTCTGTGGTGCAGTGGTAAAGTGTGCGTTTTCGTACCCTGAAGAAAGAGGGTTCGCGCCCCACCAGGGTAATAAACTTTGGGAGCGTTCTTCTGGCCACGTACTGTATTGGCGGACATCAGGGGTGCTGTGGTTGAACTAGTGTCGCACACTATAAAGTATGCTTGCACCCAGTCGACTTGCGCGGGCCGATTACACTTGGTTCACAGACTACACACACATCCAAAGCCACTACAATACACTTACAAGCACTTCTCACCCTACATACAATCGCTACAAGACAGCCTAAGCCACTTGGTACAGATACATTGGCTGTATCGTCCCCGCCTCGGCTGGGAGAGGCCGAGCCCGCAGTGGACACTCACACGGTTGATGAGATTATATATATATATATATATATATATATATATATATATTACAGGAGAGAGAGAGAGAGAGAGAGAGAGAGAGAGAGAGAGAGAGAGAGAGAGAGAGAGAGAGAGAAATAAGAATCGAGAAAACGAGAGGAGGGTGAGCCAAAACTAGGGAAACTGAGAGGAAAGAGGAGGAAAGGAGGAGGGAGGCAGAAAAGAGGAGACGAAAAATGAGAAAGAGAGAAGCCGGCGAAGAGGTAGGAGAGGACACTGAATAACACAAGAGGCGGAAGAGACCAGAGGAATGCTGAGAGAGAGAGAAAGAGAGACAAACTGACAGACAGTCTCTCTCTCTCTCTCTCCACAACTAAATCACGGGGAGGGAGTAAGATCTCGTGTTGAGTCTCACCCTCTTAAACCTGGAGGGAGACACTGGAGGAGGGAGGGAGGGAGGGAGGGAGGGGGAGGGAGATGAGGAAGGAGGGAAGGAGGGGGAGGGAGATGAGGAGGAAGGGAATGGAGGGAAGGAGGGGGGAAGAGGGGGAAGTAAGGGGGAAGAGGGAGAAGGAGGGAGGGAAGGGAATGAGAAGTGAGGGAAGGAAGAAGGAGGGAGGGAAGAGAGATAAGGAGGGAGGGAAGAGAGATAAGGAGGGAGGGATGAGAGAGAAGGAGGGAGGGATGAGAGAGCAGGAGGGAGAGAAGGAGGGAGGAAAAGGAGAAGAGGGAAGGAAGGAGAAAATGAGAGAGAAGGAGGAAGGAAAGAGAGAGGAAAAGGGGAAGAATGACAAAGAAAAATGGAAGGAAGGAAAGAATGAAGGTGGGAAGGAGGGAGAGAAGGAAAGGAGGAAGGGAAGTGAGGGAAGGAAGGATGGAATGGAGACAGTATGGAGGGAATGGGGAGAAGGAAAGAAAACGAAGGAGAGAAGGAAAAGATGAAGGGAAGGAGGACAGAAATGGAAACAGGGAAGAGGAAGAAGGAAAGAAAGTTCAGAGGAAGGAGAGAAGGAGGGCAAAGGAGAGATGGTATAGGAAGGGAAGGAAATAAAGAGGGGGAATAAAGTGAGATGGAAGGGAAGAATAGATGGAACACTGAAATAGGATAAGAAACAGCGAAAGAGGGAAAGGTGAAGGAAAAGAGGGAAGGAGGGAGAGGAAAGAAGGAAAAAGGAGGAAGTGAGAGAAAGGTTATGAAGGAGTTAAGACGAAAAGGAGGGAAGAGAGATGGAGAACGACCGGAGATAAGGAAGTTCGTAAAGAGAATATGTAGAGAGGAAGGGAAAGACGAAGGAAAGTGATGGGGAAAGAAGACAGGAGTAAAGGATGGAAAGAAGGAAGGGAGAGGAAGGAATGAATGCAGAAAAGGGCAGGAAAGGAGGGAGAAGAGAGGAACAGGAAGCGAGAAGAGGGGAAAAGGAAGGTAGAATAGGGGAAAAAGAAGGACGAATTGAGAGAGAAGACAGGAGGAGTTAGGAGGGAAGGTAGGTGGGAAAGGAAAAAAGGAGAAGAGAAGAAGAGGCAAAGAAAGAAGGAACAAGAGGAAAGGATTGATTGGGAGGGGAAGGAAAGATGAGGAAATTCAAACACACACACACACACACACACACACACACACACACACACACACACACACACACACACACACACACACACACACACATTCTTAAAACCCACAAACTCAAACAATTAAATCCATAACATTCACACAAAACCTCCATCACTAAAAGCCTATCCCCTGTACCTCCTCAAAAAAAAAAAAAAAAAAAAAAAAACCAGCCCAACCACAGCCATCAGGGAGTAAAACAAAATAAATCCCTAAAAAAACACCAAAAATCTGCCCCCCCCCAAAAAAAAAAAAAATCCAGCCATCCTATACCTCACATTACCAAAGAAAATACACGAAAAAAAATCAACATTAAAATTAACACAAATCAAACAGGATGAATAACGCAAACCAAATAGGGGAAAAAAAAACTCAGAATTATTCCTCACTCCAAAAAATCGATTCCTCTACCACATACGAAATCCCACAAGCCAGCCAAGAAAAACTAATAGAAAAATACGAAAACACACACACACACACACACAGACACACACACACACACACACAGACACACACACACACACACACACACACACACACACACACACACACACACACACATCTCCCTGTCATGCCACAAACTGACGACCCTTAATCTGATTAAAAAAAAAAAAAAAAGGTTCCCACAAAAAACTGAATTCCCATCCTTTCACCTATAAAGAAAAATCTCTTCCAAAAATCATCAATAATCCCTCCTTCCCTCTCCCCACCCCAGCCACCCAATAAATAAATAAATAAATAAATAAATAAATAAATTCTCGCCCAGCTAAAAATTCCTGATCTAACGAAACCCAATCCAGTGTAAAAAAAAAAAAAAATACACCAATTGAAAAAAAAAAAAAAGAATTCAATCACCCGTCCTCCACGTTTAAAATAATAATCCCTAACCTTCTAACAAAGCAGAATATATGGCTGTCAAAATAAATCCCTTCAAAAAATCTCCCTCTCGTCTCTCAGAAAGAAAAATAAGAAAAATCCCACTCAGCCACAGAATCAATAACTACACGAAAACCAACAGAATAACCAACAAGGAGAATGAAAAAGTCCCATTAGTCTCCAGAACTCAAAAAAAAAAAAACAAAAAAAAACAGTAAAGCTACAAACTAGGATCTTTAAAAAAAAATAAAAATAATGCAAGAAAATAACACCCATACACAAAAAAACAAAAAAATTCCCCAACTCCCATTACTCTTTATTATTCAGAAATTCCCAGTTCAGCCAAAACACATTAAAAATCCATCAAAACTCGAAAAAATTAATCTTTACTTTAAAAATAGAAAAAAAATCCCCACCATTACAAGAAGAAAAATCCCCATAAAGAAAACCCCTATAAAGAAAAATCCCAATAAAGAAACATTTCTATAAAGAAAAGTCCCTAGAAAGAAAAATCCCTAGAAATAAAAATTCCTATGAAGAAAAATCCCTATAAAGAAAAATATAAAGAAAAACTCCTATAATGAAAAATCCCTATAAAGAAAAAATCCCTATGAAGAAAAATCCCTACAAAGAAAAATCCCAATAAAGAAAAATCCCTATAAAGAAAAATCCCAATAAAGAAAAATCCCTATAAAGAAAAATCCCTATAAAGAAAAATCCCTATAAAGAAAAATCCCCATAGAGAAATCCCTACACAGAAAATTCCCTAAATAGAAAAATCCCTAAAAAGAAAAATCCCTACACAGAAAAATCCCTATAAGAATATAAAGAAAAATCTCCATAAAGAAAAATCCCTATAAAGAAAATCCCTATAAAGAAAAATCCCCGAAAGCCGCAAAATCCCTGACCTAACGAGCCCGAATGCCGTGAAGGACGATGCCGTAAAGACCTACTAAGAACGACATCATTACCCCCATGCAAATCCAGCCGGGGGGGGTGGCAATAGGTAACAGGCATTATCTGAGAGAGAGAGAGAGAGAGAGAGAGAGAGAGAGAGTCAAACACGACTGACACACACACACACACACACACACACACACACACACACACACACACACACACACACACAGTATTCAGAAACACAGAAAAAGAAAATAATAAAGAAAAAACAGGGCATAAAACTAACAAAAAACATATAAAAACAAAAAGTAATCCAAATGAGAAAATGAAAAAAACAAAATCGCACAAACTGAAAAAAACAAAACAAAATCGCACAAACTGGAAAAAAAAAAATCACCATAAAACGTAAGAAAAAGTAAAAAAAAGGGAAAAAATCGCTGTCCGTAAATCCTGCATAATGATGGCGGTGGCGATTGTAGGATTAATACAAGTAGGAGGGGGATTGACGGGGCAGTGGTGGAGGGATTAGTACGGAGAGGAAGATTTTTACTCTCTCTCTCTCTCTCTCTCTCTCTCTCTCTCTCTCTCTCTCTCTAAATTAACAGAGGGATTGTCGGGGTAGTGGTAGAGGGATTGACACGGGGGGCGGAAGCAGTTTTTTTTATTATTTCTCTCTCTCTCTCTCTCTCTCTCTAGATGATGAGAGGTGGAGGGGTCGTGAGGATGTACACGGAATGACATGAAAGAATAACAAGAAAATAAAACAACTACAAAAATACAAGTTCAAATGAAAATATAACAAGTCATCATCATCATCATCATCATCATCATCATCATCATCACCACCACTACAACCACACCATCATCATCACCACCATCATCATCATCATCATCATTACTACTACCACCACCATCACCACCAGCACTATCATCATCATCATCATCAACATTATCATCATCATCACTATCACCACCACCATCATCATCATCATCATCATCATCACTATCACCACCACCACCACCATCATCATCATTATCATTAACATTATCATCATCACTATCACCACCACCACCACCACCACCACCATCATCATCATCATCATCATCATCATCATCATCATCTCAGAAATATTAAATGTTACTCCAACTTCCAACACCTCAGTCCTAACCAAAATAAAGAGGACAAAACAAAGATTTATAATATTACTAAAAAGTGCTATAATTACATCATGACAATACTGAATCTCAACTATATAATACGGTAACAAGAGTAATTACCTAACTACCCGGTAATTACGTGAGCTGTTACAACTGTTAATGACAATGATTACAAAAAAAGGGGTCAAATGGGCTAATAACAGGGCAATGATATTAATCCTGACGACAATAACATAAACAGTAATAAACATACACGGTAAGACTATTATTTGTGTGTGTGTGTGTGTGTGTGTGTGTGTGTGTGTGTGTGTGTGTGTGTGTGTGTGTGTGTGTGTGAATGATGGTATGCGTCTGAAATAAATACGTAGTAGGAGTTACTGCTATATGAGAGAGAGACAGAGAGAGAGAGAGAGAGAATAACAGTGCCGTCAGCCTAATCTCTTGAATAATGTCTACAATAAGATAGAGAAGCCAAAACCGGCCGTAAAAAAGCCATTATAACTCTTATGTATTACCGCCATAAAGGTGATAATTCGAGGGACGGGGTGTGCTGTAATGAGAGAGAGAGAGAGAGAGAGAGAGAGAGAGAGAGAGAGAGGTGCGTCCGTCCGTATATAATTATGTATTTAAGTATGTGTGTGCATGTACTGGGTATGTATGTATGTATGTCTATATGTATGCATGTATGTATGTATGTACAGTATGTATGTATAAATAAACGAATGAATATACTGTATGTAAGTACCTTAGGTTATATCAATCAAATACTGATATGTGTAAAACTAAATTTGTACAAGTATGTATGTATGTATATACTGTATGTATGTATTTTTACGTAATGCATTTTAAAACTTATGGACATTAAAGCATTTGTGCATATATGTATTTATGTATACATGTATGTATGTACGTATGAATGAACGAATCAATGAATGAAGAAAAAAAATGTATACAATCATGCAAATACATCTGAACGAACGAATGAATGAAAGTACGCGTGTATGTACGTATGAATGTGTACATGGCGTGACTACATGCACTCTCTGCGGTTGGCGTGGGTGAGATTATGCTGAGTCAGGCGGTATTCTCAGTCCACACCAGTCCCCTCAATACCGTCCACTATACCCAACCGCTCATCATCATTCTCAACTTCTCATTCTCAGCTACTCTTCTTTGTGTATTTCTTGGCTTGAACCCCCTTTCAATAAGATGACGTCATTTACTCTCTCTCTCTCTCTCTCTCTCTCTCTCTCTCTCTCTCTCACACACACACACACACACACACACACACACACACTCGTCCCGCAGGTGTCAAAATTCCCAATACAGCTACTACTGAACTCATCTGCTATTAATCAGTAACCTTCAAAGTCACCTGCGAAAGAAAAGGACCAGATCTGCTTAAAATATCATCATCATCATCATCATCACCATCATCATCATCATCAGACCCAGAGTGACCTTTACCCCTCCTATTACTACCTTTTTATCATTATATCTCCAAACGACTTCATTCAGCTTGGGGGGAGGGGTTATTTTCTAACTTCAGGGGGTAACTATATCATCAAACCCTTTCATTACAGGAGATCAGTCGTTAGCTGAATTAAAGTCTAGATAACCTAAGCAAAAAAATAAAAAAATAAATTGGATCGTAACTTAATCAAACAGGTTGACCAATCCGGGGAAATCGTGTGAAAGAATCATTAATTTTCTCTAAGAATATTTAGTTTCCTCAAAAAAATAAAAATATTCCAAAGTTCCTAAAGAATGTACCACGGTAAAGTTACTCCCATTATGTCTTAAGTTATTCCCCCAAATCCATATATACTCCTAGAACTTCTTACTTACTCCTCAGACCCATAACATGCTCCCCAAATACTGCAACTTAATCCTGAATCCACAAGTTACGCCCTAAAATCCTCAATTAACTAAAAAATTATAAAAGTTTTCCACTCTCCTTCCAGAAAGGACCCTCCACTGAAGCCATAACTTATTTGCAAGAGCCAAGAGTTATATTCAAAATAGCAGACTTACTCCCAAACTCCTCCGACACCGTTAGTTACTACCCATGCCGTCAAGTTACTCTAGATGTCAACTTTCTTATATTACCCTCATGATCTAAGTTATTTCTGAGATCACAAATTATTCCGCAAAAACCAAAAGATCCTCCATTAAGTCTGAAAGTTACTACAAAGAGTCTAAATATTACGCCAAAAAGCATAAAGTTACTCCCAAGCACCACAAGTTACTCCCAAAGATATTGCAAAGTTAAGTTACTGGGTGGCCTTCTCCTATATGTCTTCAAATTTCTCCAAAACTTCCCAAATTACTCCAAACTGCCTTTAAGTTACTCAACAAACCCTCAAAGTTACTCCCAAAGCTAGTGCCTGGTGGTGCCAAGGTAGGAGCACCGACCTTGGCATTTGTGGGTTTACGTGCGGCGAGGTTGCATTGATCAGGTGTTGAGGCGAGGCACGTGCCATCTGATAACTGTGTGTGTGTGTGTGTGTGTGTGTGTGTGTGTGAGAGAGAGAAAGAGAGAGAGAGTAGTAGTAGTAGTAGTAGTAGTAGTAGTAGTAGTAGTAGTAATAGTAGTAGTAGTAGTAACAGTAGTAGTAGCAGTAGTTGTTGTACTAGTAGTAGTAGTACTAGTAGTAGTAGTAGTAGTTGTTGTTGTTGTTGTACTAGTAGTAGTAGTAGTAGTAGTAGTAGTTGTTGTTGTTGTTGTTGTTGTACTAGTAGTAGTAGTAGTAGAATCAGTAGTAGTAATACTACTACTGCAACTACGACAAATAATAATAATAATAATAATAATAATAATAATAATAATAATAATAAATACACATTTCAATAAATGTGTGTGTGTGTGTGTGTGTGTGTGTGTGTGTGTGTGTGTGTGTGTGTGTGTGTGTGTGTGTGTGTGTGTGTGTGTGGATTGCGTGGGCAGGGTGTATGTGTGTGGGGGGGAGGGGTAAATGTCCCAAATGACTTCCAATGAATACGTTTAGCTTGACTCATTTCATGGAATGTGAATGGAGTTTTTGAGTGAATGCTGCAATGAGTGTGTTATGAGAGTGTTTGGACGTGAGTGTGTTTTTATATCCTACCGTCATGGCCAGGCTCGACTCTCTCTCTCTCTCTCTCTCTCTCTCTCTCTCACACACACACACACACACACACACACACACACACACACACACACACACAACTGTTCCTCCACCAATTCTCCTCGCCCACCACCACACGTACCTGCAGAGAGACAAAAGGTAGACATTAATAACACAGATAATTGCCTTCCATCATGTTCCTCATTACTCTAACAATTGCGACTAACTAGAAAATGGTCAGGAAATTAGTAAAGAATTGGCTGTACGATTTGGTAATGATGAAAACTGAATAGTATGGATATTAAATAGTTGTTACTATGAGGATGTACTTACGTTTTTTTAATAATCTAGCTTCACTATAATTTATTTGGTTGAAATAGTCGTATTGGGAAATGAGTATATTAAATAATCATCAGTATATCAGCAAAGACACAGCAGAGGAATATCTTTAAAGTATTAATAATACAAATACTACTACCACTACTACTGCCAGAAATAATAATAATAATAATAATAATAATAATAATAATAATAATAATAAAAGATACCAACATCTCCAGCACAAACAAAAAAAAAGACGATCACAGGGACGAAAACGAAACACACACACACACACACACACACACACACACACACACACACACACACACACACACACACACACACACACACACAAAACAACAGCAACAACAACAACAACAACAACAAAACTAAAAACACAGCTCCACAAAAACCTTAAACCCGCCAAAGGTAAAACTGGCATCCCTTGTTTACCCCGCGACACCAGAGGCGACTACACCCCTCCCCCCATCTATCCCCGTCCCCCTCCCCCCGCCCCCCTCCCCTCATAACACCCTTGCAAACTTTAGCGCCCCCCACTCCCCTTTCCTTAGCCTCGGTCCCTCGGTCTCTCGGTCCCTCGGTCTCTCGGTCGGGGGATTCTTAGGTCGGTGGTTGGTCGGGTTCCGGAGATTTGGTCGGCATGGATTTACTTTATTTATTTATTCATTTATTTATTTATTGCTTCACTTACTACTTAAATGTGTACTTAGTTCTTTTGCCTGCTTTTTTACTTATATTTTATTCCCTTCTTGGCTGATTGTTTACTTACATATTTTTTTTTAGATATCGATATGAATGATGGATGGTCGAACATTTTATTTTTCCTCTTTACGCGGTGGAAGCTTCTCATGTAAATGGTCAGGCAGGTTCTGAGAGTTGACTGGTAGTGCTTTTGGGGGTACATGGTTCGCCTATGGGGGAAAGAATCAACGGTTGGCTTCCTGTACTCTCTCTCTCTCTCTCTCTCTCTCTCTGATACAACAGCAGTAGTTTTTCACTTTCTTGTCTGGGCAGCCTTCTTCGGCATGGTGGTTTGCTGGATGGCGCTTTTAAGAGGGTTGTTTACCTTGCGATCTTCGGTACGGCAGGTGAGAAGTCAGAGTTCTCAAGACTCGGTGGGCCAAGAGGTAATACTAAACATCATTCCTTTCACCGTGCAACACTCTCACATCCATCTCAGACTGTCCACTACACGTACACAGTCGGTATGTGGCTGCACGGGAACTAAGAGAAATATTGCCATGTAGGGATGTGTAAGGAGTCTATCTAGAACCTTTGGAGTATTGGCAAACATGATAGTGGGCTCAACATCTGCTTATTCCACGTGATGTTACCTTCGGGTGCCTCTACAGTGAATGCCAAGCTAAAAGGTTTCCTATACTTTAGAAAATCATTTAACAGGCCGGATAGTAACGGCACAGAAATAACGCCTAATAGTCTAGTGATTTAAGACAGTCTAACCGGATGTGGATACTAAGGGGTTAAGTCCAAGGAATGGCTGTCGTAGGATGTTAACTCAATGCCACTCATGAGACAATGAAGTTGACAAAATCGCCTTCGGTGTCTTGACTGGCCTAACCCCACACTGGAGCAATGAAGGACTGACTCTTGGATAGATGGATGGAAGGATGAAAACCCCACTACCAAACTACCTATCATATCTACGAGTGCGTCTACCTACTGATACATATTACATACTCCAAAGCCTACTCCACAAACTACGGTCTTCAGATATCCCAGTCTCTCAGTTCTGTAGTTCTTTAGGCCTTCGGTTCCTAGGTGTCTCAGTCCATCGGTTCGGTCTGGTGGTCTCTTTAGGACTTAGGTGTGGTCAGGTGATTGGTCCTTTGTTGATACACTCGGTTGCCTTTTATCTATTTTATCTCTTGTCTGACGCCGCATCCTGTGAGAGGTGGCCTGGACATGGGCACCTCTAGGAAGTGTGTGTGTGTGTGTGTGTGTGTGTGTGTGTGTGTGTGTGTGTGTGTGTGTGTGTGTGTGTGTGTGTGTGTGTGTGTGTGTGTGTGTGTGTGTGTGTGTGTGTGTGTGTGTGTGTGTGTGTGTGTGTGTGTGTGTGTGAGAGAGAGAGAGAGAGAGAGAGAGAGAGAGAGAGAGAGAGAGAGAGAGAGAGAACTGAGGAAAGGAGAGGAGAGGAGGGGAAAGGGGATAGAAGACAGGAGAGAAGAGATAAGGAGAAAGGAGAGGAAAAACAAAAGAGAGGGAGAAGAAAACACAGAAACATAACAGGACACTGAAGGGAGAAGAGATGAGGTGAGGAGGGGATAAGATAGGGAAGAGAGAGGAGAAGAGAGGCGATAAGAACGAGGAGAAGAGGGGAGAAGCGAGGAAAGAGGAGCACTGATAGAAAAAAGGAGAGGAGAGGAATGATAACAGGAGAGGAGAGGAAAGTGAGTAAAAGGAAGAATTAAAAGGAATGACAGGATGGAGGGGCAAGAGGACATAGGAGAGAAATTTCAAAGGGAAATAAGAGGAGAGGAGAGGTGAGGAGAGAGGGGATGGAGGAGAGGAGGAGAGAGAGATAATGGTGACTACTTCCTTCCTCTCCTCCCTCACTTCCTTTCCTCCAAGACTTCCTTTTCTCTCTCCCTACAACCATCCATCTCATCTCAGTTCTTTCCTCCCTGCCTCCTTCCATCCTTCTTCCCGCCTCATTTCCTCTCTCTCTCTCTCTCTCTCTCTCTCTCTCTCTCTCTCTCTCTCTCTCTCTCTCTCTCAAATTCTTTTCGCCTCATTTCCCTCCCTCCCGCCTACGCTCTCTTTAGTTTCCTTCTTTCCTCTCGTTCTCACTCTTCCTTCTTCTCTCCTCCCCTCCTCCTTCACCCATACTTTATTCTCTCTCTCTCTCTCTCTCTCTCTCTCTCTCTCTCTCTCTCTCCTGGATTCTGTTTCTTTCGTTTCCCTCGTCTCACCCTCCCTCCTTCCTCCTCTCCTTCTCTTCCTCTCAGTTCCTCCCTCCTATCCTTCTCTCCCCTACTCCGTTCCCTCTTCTTCCTTTCTTCCTTCCTTCCTTCCTCTCCTTATCCCACTCCTTTCCTTCCCTCATTTCTCTTACCTCAACCTACCTCCTCACCTCCCCTACACTCCCTTTCTTCTCTGTCCCTCCCTTTACCTCTTTGCCTTTCGCTTCGTGTTCTCTTCTTTCCTGGACATCTTCACCTCTCTCTCTCTCTCTCTCTCTCTCTCTCTCTCTCTCAATCTTTCCCACGCCATCTACACCTCCTACCATTCTCTCCTCTCAATCCATTCCCATTTTCGCTCATCTCTCTCTTCTCATCCACAGACTACTCCCTACATTCCTCTCCCTCCATTCTCTTTTCCCTCCACCTCCTTGCCTTCCTTCTCTCCTTCCCTCCATCCCTCTCCAATTTCCCCTCACTATCTATCTCCTCCTCTCCATTTCCCGTCTCCCTCCTCCTCCTCTCCACTCTCTCCTCCGTGCCTCCCAATCCCGCTGACTCCTGTTTTTCATAATATCTACATCTCACACTCCGTTGATTTCACTGGGAGAAAAATGAGGGGGAAACCGCGTCCATTTTCTAGAATAATGTGAGTATTATGAGAGGGAGGAGGGGAGGAGGGAAGGGAAAGGGGGGATGAGGAGGAGGGTGAGAAGGGAAGAGGAAGGAGGGGTAAGGACCTAGGGGAAGGAGGGGATAAGTGTAAGAGGTGGAGAAAAAGAGACGGAGACATGGGATGAAGAAACAAGAAAGAAGCGTGAATAGAATGAAGAGGAGAGAATGTTAAGGGAGGATTACAGAGCGAGAGAGAGGAAAAGGAAAGGAAGAATGGAAAGGATGGAATGGGAAGGGAAGGGGTGATGAGAATGAGGAAGAAGGACCAACAGGAAATGAGGAAGGAAGGAAAATTATGGAACAGAGACGGAAGAAGAAGGGAAAGATTGTAAAGGGTAAATACAGGCGGCCTTATGGAAGGGAGGGTGATGGAAGGGAAGGGGAAAGCAGTGAAAGAGAAGACTGAGGGATGAGGGGGGAAGAAAATAATTGAAATGGGGAAAGGAAGGAGAGGGATGGAAGGAAAAGGAGGGAAAGGGAAGGAGGGAAAAGTGAGAAGGGGCATAGGAGGGAAGGAAGGAAAGGTTGGAGAGGGGATTACACAGGATTACACAGGAAAGCAAACAGCAACAGACCTTATGGTCCTTTCGAGGCTGCTTGTTAGAGAAAACTATGACTACAAGATCTAACTCTACATGTTGAAGGATAAGGATAGTAAAGCAAGAAGGCTCCCCCCACCACCAAACCCTCCAGGAAAAAGTGAGAAAAACCACCATGCAGCATGGAAAAACTGACATGGAAATTTTATAGGAAACACTGGAAAGGAAAAGTCACATTCTATAATACTTTATCTATAAGCTACCCGATAGAGTAACCTGAAAGAGAAAGTAAACAAATAAAATAATAGTTACGGCATGACATTATAAACCAGTTACATTGAGTTAATGGGAAGTCTGTGGACATAACGTGGAAGCTACACACTGCACAGTGTGGATGTTTAGGTGGTGCAGCAGCCTTGCCTGGCGCTTTTAAGGTAGGCAGCAGTCAATCAGGCCCTAGCTCCGTTTGCTCCACTGAGACAAGGAACTCTCCCATGTGGGACAAGCACACAAGTTTCATCCTGAAGCAGTGACCCCTGGTACATTAAAAAAATCCCGATGGTGGTCACTTGACTAACAGGGACCCTCAGTGATCCACAGCCCATCACAGGTCGAAAGTAAGAGTAGTGACCGTTAACTCAGGGTTATCTGTGCAGCTCCTAATCTGTGCTTATATTGCTTTCTTTGCGCTGGGGGGACTGAAAAGTATATAGGACGGGTGTCTTAGATAAAAGGGGACTGCACAGTGCACAGTGTGGATGTGCAATGCACAGAGTGGATGTTTAGGGGTGGTGCGGCAACCTTCCCTGGCGCTTTTTAGGTAGGCAGCAGTCAATCAGGCAATAGCTCCGTTCACTCCACTGAGACAAGGAACCCTCCCATGTGGGACAGTACACAAGTTTCATCCTGAAGCAGTGACCCCTGGTACATTAAAAAAATCCCGATGGTGGTCACTTGACTAACAGGGACCCTCAGTGATCCACAGCCCATCACAGGTCGAAAGTAAGAGTAGTGACCGTTAACTCAGGGTTATCTGTGCAGATCCTAATCTGTGTTTATATTGCTTTCTTTGCGCTGGGGAGACTGAAAAGTATATAGGACGGGTGTCTTAGATAAAAGGGGACTGCACAGTGCACAGTGTGGATGTGCAATGCACAGAGTGGATGTTTAGGGGTGGTGCGGCAACCTTCCCTGGCGCTTTTTAGGTAGGCAGCAGTCAATCAGGCAATAGCTCCGTTCACTCCACTGAGACAAGGAACCCTCCCATGTGGGACAGTACACAAGTTTCATCCTGAAGCAGTGACCCCTGGTACATTAAAAAAATCCCGATGGTGGTCACTTGACTAACAGGGACCCTCAGTGATCCACAGCCCATCACAGGTCGAAAGTAAGAGTAGTGACCGTTAACTCAGGGGTTATCTGTGCAGATCCTAATCTGTGTTTATATTGCTTTCTTTGCGCTGGGGAGACTGAAAAGTATATAGGACGGGTGTCTTAGATAAAAGGGGACTGCACAGTGCACAGTGTGGATGTGCAATGCACAGAGTGGATGTTTAGGGGTGGTGCGGCAACCTTCCCTGGCGCTTTTAGGTAGGCAGCAGTCAATCAGGCAATAGCTCCGTTCACTCCACTGAGACAAGGAACTCTCCCATGTGGGACAGTACACAAGTTTCATCCTGAAGCAGTGACCCCTGGTACATTAAAAAAAATCCCGATGGTGGTCACTTGACTAACAGGGACCCTCAGTGATCCACAGCCCATCACAGGTCGAAAGTAAGAGTAGTGACCGTTAACTCAGGGTTATCTGTGCAGATCCTAATCTGTGTTTATATTGCTTTCTTTGCGCTGGGGAGACTGAAAAGTATATAGGACGGGTGTCTTAGATAAAAGGGGACTGCACAGTGCACAGTGTGGATGTGCAATGCACAGAGTGGATGTTTAGGGGTGGTGCGGCAACCTTCCCTGGCGCTTTTTAGGTAGGCAGCAGTCAATCAGGCAATAGCTCCGTTCACTCCACTGAGACAAGGAAGTCTCCCATGTGGGACAGTACACAAGTTTCATCCTGAAGCAGTGACCCCTGGTACATTAAAAAAATCCCAATGGTGGTCACTTGACTAACAGGGACCCTCAGTGATCCACAGCCCATCACAGGTCGAAAGTAAGAGTAGTGACCGTTCACTCAGGGTTATCTGTGCAGATCCTAATCTGTGCTTATATTGCTTTGTTTGCACCGAATAAATTGAAAATGTATAATATCGTGACGCAACACTGTGTACGGGTACATTGTTTACGGGGTGTCTTGTAGACTAAGGGGGCATGAACTTACATGTACCGTAGCTATAAAAGCAAGTTATTCGGACAGAAAAAGAGTCAGCTGAGGATTTTCGTGCAAATACTTGTCTAATTTGTTTTTGAATGTCTCAATTGAGATACTGTTCACGGTATCTGAGGGTAATCTGTTCCAGATATTTACAACTCTGTTAAAGAAGAAGTATTTTGCTTCGTGGGATTGGAATCGTTTTCCCATGATTTTGCAGCCATTACTTCTGGTTTGACTCGACCGGTCTATATCAAAATATTTATTCATGTCTAAGTTGTCATATCCCTTCATGATTTTGAAAACTTCAATAAGGTCCCCTCTTAACCTGCGCTTCGTTAGGCTAAATAGTTTAAGTTCTTCAAGGCGTTCCTCATATGGTTTGTTTCTAAGTCGTGGTACCATTTTTGTGATTCTTCGCTGAATTTTCTCTAATTTTTCAATGTCCTTTCTGTAGTACGGAGACCAGAATTGCACACAATACTCAAGATGGGGGCGCACTAGCGAGTTGTACAAGGCAAGTATGACTTTTTCCGATTTAAACTCGAAAGTTCTTCCAATAAAACCCACTAGCTTGTTTGCAATTTTTACCGCATCGGTACACTGCTTGCTTGGTTTTAGGTCATTTGATATTATCACACCAAGATCCTTTTCACTGTCTGTACTTGATAACTGAATATTGTTCATTTTGTAATTTGCATGGACATTGTTACTTCCAATATGAAGTACTTTACATTTTTCTGTGTTGAGGAAGGAGGGGAGGAGGGAGGAAGGAGAGGAGGAGGGAGGAAGGAGGGGAGGAGGGAAGAAAGAGAAAAGGAGTAGACGGAAGGGGGGAAATGGGAAAGAGGAAAAAACCAAGAGGAAAGGAAGGGAGGGCTAATGAGGGAAAGGGCCAGGAAGGAGGGTGAAGGAGGAAGGAAGGAGTCCGTGAAAAATGAGCTCATTCCACAGTCAGTTTTAATCTCATTCCTCATTAATTCAGTGGCCTCGTTTTCTCCATCTTCTCCATCTCTTCTTCCTCTTCTTCTTCCTCTTCCTCCTCCTTTCTTGTTCTTTCTCGATCATACGTTTTACTGTCCATTCTTCGGAGTCCCGTTTTTGATCTGGTCAGCGATTGGGAAAGCCTAGTAATTGTGATGGATTCTTTTTCTCTGTATGTTAGTGTATCTAGTCTATGTACATTCCAATAAAAAAGGAAAGAAAAAAAGAAAAGAAAAGAAAAAGTCTTCCCAGTTCCGTATGAAGAAAATTTATAAATGGTGAAATACAAAGAACACCGTATCTCTGTAATGCATTTTTAATATGGTTCGATTTTTCCGTTAAGTTATCGTCAAACTTTAGGAAGCTATTTATGTCTCGTTTGTAGGTATCTATCAGTTTTAAATAATCTCACTGAATGTCTGACCTAATCTGGGTTACAATAGGCTGATAAACTGCGTGTGAATCTGGGAAGGAGTGACTCAAACTGGGAGGAAATCAGTCATAGGTCTAATTCAGGGGTTAAGATTAAAGTCAAGGGAGCGGTGTTAGCTCAAGAATGCATGAGACGATTTAGAGCAAACGTGGCACGTGAAGGTATATTCAGCACCAATAGTCCTGTCGCCCCTCTTGCTATTTTCTGAATGAACCTTGAAAATTATGGTGGTATGTTTAAACCTGAAATAGCAGAATGGGATGCAGACCCCCAGTTTTTGATGATGATTTTTGAAGTACGTGATGATGACAGAACGTACTTGGCTTTCCTAGTTGGTTGCTGACCGTGTTCCGTATTATGGCATGCAGGCTGACCACATCTAATAACCAAAGACTTGATAAATACGATTATATATGAGTGTGTCGTCCCAGATGAATGACTGATGTATTTGACTGTAAATGTGTACAAGGGGAAGGGTGATGCCCCGGAAAGAGGAAATTATAGAGGCATACAGCTTTTGGACCAGATAATGAAGGTAATGGAGAGAGTCCTAGAAGGTATGATTAGTGAAAGAGGGAACACTGATGAGATGCGGTTCGGGTATATACCAAGCATAGGGACCACTGATGCCATATTCATTATCCAACAGCTTCGGGAAAAATATATAGGAATGAAAAGGGATCTGTACTTTGTTTCTGTTGACTTGGAAACGGCATTTGACAGAGTCCATAGGGAGGTGGTGAAGTGGGCGATGAGAAAGCTTGGGACTGAGAAGCGGCTGGTTGGGGAGGTGATGGCGATGTATGTGAATGTTCCCACCCAGATAAGCGTGAATGGAGATTTGACTGATGAGTTTTCTGTGAATGTTGGTGTGCATTAGGGGTCAGTCTTGAGCCACTTGTTGTTTATTATGGTACCTAAAGCCCTCTCACATCACTTCACAAATTAATGAACCTGGGAGATGTTGTACGCCGATGATTTGGTGTAGATTGCAGAGAATGAAATGGAGGCGGAAGAAAGATTTAGGAAGTGAAGAGACTGTATGAGGCACAAGGGTCTGAGAGTAAATGCAGATAACACAAAGGTGATGGTATCTAGGGCTGGTGGCGGTACTGTCAAAGAAGAGGGAGAGTGGCCATGTGCGATTTGCCACAAGGGCGTGGGAAGTAATTCCATCTTGAGCAGTGTTTGTTATAAGTGAGCACACAAGAGATGGAGTGGTATTAGAGGACGCACGAGATAATGTTGA
>NC_136991.1:6297500-6362500 GCF_032717465.1 Coenobita brevimanus | reverse complement strand
ATCTGGGTGTCACCTCTTGAACTCCTCCCTCTCTCTCTCTCTCTCTCTCTCTCTCTCTCTCTCTCTCTCCCTCCTTCTTCTTCTTCTCCTCATAAACACATATTATTAATCACCATTCACCCTTCACTATCCCTCTCTCCCTTTCACCCTTTCCCCTCATTCTCACCCTCCCAAATTATTTCCCCTTCTATAATCTCCCTCCCCTCGCAGATGACCACTTCCCCCCCTCCCCTCCCTCCTCCTTCCCCCTAAAACACACACACACACACACACACACACACACACACACACACACACACACACACACACACACACACAAATAATTCTCCCCTTACTAATCCTTTCCCCTCTACAAAAACTCCCCTCCCCTCACCCGTCACCGCTCTCCCCTCCCTTTTACTCCCCCTCCCCCCGCCAATCCCCTTATTCTCACCCTCCCAGATCACTGTTCTCCCCTCTTAATCCCCCTCCCCTACCCAGAAACCCCCCCTCCCCTCACAGATCACCGTTCCCCCTTCCCTCTGCCTCCTCTTTCCCCTCACTCATCCCTCCCAACAACTCCTCCCCTTCCTAATCCCTTCCCCTCACCTCGTAAATCACTCCAATCTCTCCCCATCCAACCTCCTCTTCACCTGCTAAGTTCTCTCCCTTTTCCCCACGGTTCCTCTCTCTCTCTCTCTCTCTCTCTTTCCCACGCGCAGCAAAATAATCAACAATATAGTCCCATCCCTTCCTCCTTCTATCCCTCTCCCACACCCTGCTTTTCTCTCTCCCTCCTACTGCTCTTCCAAAATTCTTCCTCCTCCTCCTCTATCCCTTTTCTACCCTCCTCTTCTTCTATCATCATCATCATCATCACCATCTAACTCAGTGTTGTCCCATGAGAAGCGTAGGAGTCCGAGGTTAGGCAAGTTGGTCCTGACATTTAACATGACAGTGACCAGCCTCACGTATCCCTGAGTGGCACTACATGGGCAATAAACCCCAACTACCCCTTGGATATAAAGCTACACAGGCTCAATCCAGCTGGAACGCCTTAATTACCCACTAAACCACCAGGCGCCATAATCTGGTTATAAGGTTATACAGCGTAGTAAATGGTTTCCTGGTGTACGGGAAACCATTTGGCTTGTCACTCAGTGTAAAGACACCCGCAGGGAGAAGGAAGAGGAAAGAATGAAGGAAAAAAGACTGAAGAGAAAGGAAGAGAGGAATGGGCAGCCACCCGAGAGCAGCACTACATTGAGTGAATGGATGGTGAGCGTTCCCACCTACCACCTCTTCGTCATATTCCATTAAATGTTGCTCCTTCTTCTCTCATACACGCCAATATTGTCCAAAGTATTGTTTTATCCTTTCCTCTTTTACTCCCCCCCCTTTCTCTCTCTCTCTCTCTCTCTCTCTCTCTCTCTCTCACTTTTTGCTTTTCTATCCTTGTCTTCAGCTCACAGAATTAGATACAACAGTCATAGTCCTCCTATAACAAACATAATCGAAAAGATAATTAAACAGTTATGTTGCTGTCTGCTTTCCTCTGTGCTGCTTCTTACTGCTATTTTACTTCTTTCTTTCCCTCCCCTACCCCTCTCTCCTCTCCCCTCTATCTACCCCTTTCCTTCCTCCCCTCCCTCTTCTACTCTCTCTCCTTCAGCTATGGCCACCTCTCCATTCATCCCTTCTCTCTTCTTCTCTCTCTCTATCCTCTATATTCCTCCCCTCACTCTTCTCCCCGCCCCTCCTCCATCTACTACCACTTCTCTACTTTCCCCTCTCCCCTTCCTCCCTCCATATAATATAAACCTTCACATGAAAAATGACCCCAAGGGATGAAAGTGGCCTTCCCTCCCTCATTCCCTCCCCTTGACTTCTCTCCCTTTCTTTCCCTCTATTCCCTGCTCATTTTCTCTCCCCCTTCTACCTTCCCATCCGTACCCTTTTCTTTCCTCCTCTCTCCTCTCATCCTCTCTCTTCCTTCATATTATTTTCCCTCAGTTCGTCGACTTATTCACTTCTCTTCTCCCCCTCCTCCTTCTCCAAACCCTTTCTCACCTACACTCTAAGTTTTCTCCATCTCCTATGAAATTCCCATGGCAGTTTTTCAATAATGCATGGTGATCCTTCTAACTTTTTCCTGCCGACTTCAGATGGAGGGTTTGGGGTGGGCAGGTGGGTGGGTGGGTCTTCCTGCTTCTCTATCCTTAAATTCATATGAGAAAAAAAAGTTGCCATATTGATACCATACCTACAAAAAACAGCCTTCAAATGACCGAAAGATCTGTTGCTGATGGTTTTCCTTTGAACTCCTTGTATTCCTTCCCGACCTTCCCTCTTTTCTGTTTCCGCTAAAGCTTGTTCCCTCCCCTTACCAGCAAATCTGTTCTTGTTTAACTCTTCTTCTCTTGAGCTTCCTCTCATACACTCATCCATTCTCTCCCCTCCCTCCTTCCCTTCCCAATCTTCCACCCTTTCTCTTTCCCTTCCTTACCTCTTCCCTTCATCCCCCTCCCAACTCATTCTCCTCCCCCTTCCTTCCTCCACGGCCTCCCCTCCCCCCACTATGAAAAATTACCCGGGGGATGAATACAATCTTTCCTCACCCTTTCCCTCTCTTTCCTTCTCTTGACTTCCCTCCCCTCCTTTCCTCTTCGTCTTCTCTTCCACTTCTTCCTTGTCACTCCCTTCTCCCTCTTCCTCCCCCTTCCCCATCCCAACCTATCTCATCGGCCTAAAATGTTTAAATCCCCAACTTCCCCCCTATCCTTCCTCAGGCAATACCCTCCACTCCCTTCCTTTCCCTCCTCTTTGTCATCTTTCTCCCCCACTTCCCCTTCCTCTCCAAAACTCAACTGTTTCACCACCTCCTTCCTTAGTCTTTCATCTTCACCTCTCTCCCCTCACTATTCTCCCCTCCCCTCCCTCTCGCTCTCCCACCCTTCCCTTTCCCCCTCCCTCCCTCCCTCCCCTCACCTACTTCCCCTCCAAACCTCATCTCTCCCCCCACCTGTCTACTCAGTGTTTTACCTTCTCCTCCCTCCCTCCCTTCCCTTCTCTCCCCCTTCTCCCCTCTATCCACCCCCCCTCCTCTTCCCTACCTTCCCTATTCCACCCCTCTCTTCCTCCCTCCCTCTCCCCCTGTCCCCCTCCCCTCCCCGTACCTTCCCCATATAATATAAACCCCCGCCATGAAAAATGACCCCTGGGGATGAATGCTGCCTGGAAGAATTGACAAGAGCCAGATTAACCGCAAAAATATTACCTAGGGGGCGCTCCCTCTACTGGTTACCTCTCTCTCTCTCTCTCTCTCTCTCTCTCTCTCTCACACACACACACACACACACACACACACACACACACACACACACGTTCACAAACTAGCGTAATTAAATACTTACGCAGCATCATCAAGCACAAACCGCAAGATCTTGTATCATTGTAACCAAGTAATTATCGTCCCATTACCCATTGTCGCCCATTAATTATTTATCTATCTGTCTACTCATTTATCTATTTATCCATTTTCAAATTCATATCTACTTTTAATTTTCTCTATCTACCTCTCATCTTTAACCCTTTTAGTCCGGTGATCTTTTTTATTGTTTTTTCTTGCAAGTACTAGACTATATTACCGATTTTCGAGCTCCAGAGGTTAGACACTGCCTTTACTGACCCCTTCAATATACAAGCGTCTCTCACGCCTTCCCTGTCCCACGAAAGGAGGAGGGTGGGCTGCATGAGAGGGGTAACTTCAGTCTGCAGTCCACTGGGTTCACATTCACATGAACTTTGGCTCTAACAATAAGAAAAAGAACAACAACAACAATAACAATAAGAAAAAGAACAACAACAACAACATCTACTACTACTACTACTACTACTACTACTACTACTACTACCACCACCACTACTACCACCCCTTCACCACAACGGGTCCCCCAAAGCTGTATAAATTTGCCTGCAGTTAGTAAATAAAACACATCGCCGGACTGAAGTGGTTAATGCCTACCTACACTCATACTTACAAGGACAATCAAAATGCACCCTAACTGGCACTCCTGGCACTGTTGTTGTTTGGGTTTGGGGGTAATTATTATGTTTTTGTTGCTGATGTTGTCACTGATGTTACTGTTTTTGTCTTTGCTTTTACTGTCACTGTTTGTATGGTGACCCTCGATCTACTGTGATTTACCTGTTATTGAGGTGCTATATATGAGGGGGTTATTGTTTGTATTGCTACTGTTGTTATTACTGTTATTATCTATTGTTTAGACTGCTTCCTAGATTGTTGTATCCCACTGTTGGGTGAAAAAAAGGGTCCTGATGATGATGATGATGATGATGATGATGATGATGATGGTGATGATGATGGAGTTACTGATTTTATTTTATTTTATTTTATTTTATTTTTATCGAGGTGTTAGCGCTGTTGTTGGTTTTGCTGTCTCTTTTACTGCTGTCACTTTTTTTTCTTGCAGTACGCTGTTGACATTCAGAGAGACGCTTAGTATCGGAGAACCATAAAGGACGGTGTAGAGGGTGAGGGAGAGAGAGAGAGAGAGCGGAAGGGTGAGGGAGAATGAGGGAGAGAGGAGGAGAGGAGGGGTGAGGGTGAGACAGGAGAGGTGAAGAAGAATGAGGGAGACAGAAGGGGTGAACGGAGGGATGAGGGTGAGCGGGAGGGGAGGGGTGAGAGGGACAGGAGGGGTGAGAGGGACAGGAGGGGTGAGAGGGAGAGGAGGGGTGAGAGTGAGGGGGGGAGGATGAGGGTGAGGGAGAAAAGGGGGGAAGAGGGTGAGGGAGAAAGGAGGGGTGAGGGTGAGAGTGAGGGTGAGAGGAGAAGTGAGGGTCAGGATGGGAGAAGGGGTGAAGGTGAGGAAGAGAGGAGAGGTCAGGGTAAGAGGAGAGGGAGGGGGAGAGGGAGAGGAAGAGGGTGAGGGTGAATGTGAAGGAGAGTGAGGAGACGGTGGGGTTGTGGGGAGAGGATAATGTAGGAGTGAAACAGGGTGAGAGTAGAATTAATGATGATGATATTATGTAAAACTGTGCAAATAAATATAAATGAGAGAGAGAGAGAGAGAGAGAGAGAGAGAGAGAGAGAGAGAGAGAGAGAGAGAGAGAGAGAGAGAGAGAAAATCACCTCCATGTCACAATAACCTCCAACCCTTTGTGTCTCCTCTACAACCCCTTAATTATTTAATACTGGTGACCAACACTAGTACTAGATCTCTCTCTCTCTCTCTCTCTCTCTCTCTCTCTCTCTCATTTGAATTTCAGTTCTAATTTGACGCTTTAAATCCAAGCACGAGGATTACAGAAGCAAGAAACAGTTTAAGTGAAGGAAATAATAAGCAAGTGATGAAATGTGAAAGGAAGGAAGGGATGGATGGATGGATGGACTGATGGATGGATGGATGGATCAAAGAAGGGAGGGAGGGGCGAAGTTGGAAGGGATACATGGAAAAAGAAACAGAAATACAAAAGAAAAATAAACACAAAAAACAAGAAACAAATAAACAAAAAGAACGAAAGGAAATGGAAAAAAAATATAGATGGGTTCATACAACAGGAGAAAAAAGAAAGGAAATGTGACAGTGAAAAGGAAAGACGAAAGAGGAAGACGAACAAAGCACAGGAGGAATGAGAGAAAAAAAGACACACTGACATCTGAAGCCAGAAATAAATAACTTAAAAAAAAAAAAGAGAAAGAGAGAGAAAAGAAGGAAACTTTGAGAATGAAAAGTGTACAGTAATAATAATAATAATAATAATAATAATAACAATAATAATAATAATAACAAAACAATAATAATAATAATAATAATAATAATAATAATAATAATAGAGTATTAACAGAGGAAGGAAAGACGCAGTTTGCTGGACGGAGTAAGAGAGAGAGAGATACAGAAAGAACAAAGGAAAGGAATATAAGGCAGGACGGAAAAGACAATGATAAAGTAACATAATGAAGAAAGCTAAATTAAAGACAGAAAACAAAAGAAAAAGAAAGAAAATGCCTAAAAAGAAAGAAAGAAGGATTAAAGAACGAGGCAGACAAGACACAACGAAGAAATTAATCAAGACAGGAAATAGCCAAAGCAGGGGCGGAATGAGAAAGGAAGGAAGGAAGGCAGGAAGGAAGCAAGGACGGAATGATAAAGAAAAGGAAGGAAGGAAGGAAAGAAGGAAGGAAAGAAAGAAGGAAGGAAGGAAGGATGGATGGAAGGAAGGAAGGAAGGATGGGAAGAGGGAAGAACGAAAAAGAAAGAAAGTAAATATAGGAGAGATGGAAGGAAAGTTGTTAGTTTATATATACTTAAATGAATGAAACGAGAATGAAATGGGGAAAAAAATAAACATATGTATATATATATAAAAACATGAATGAGATCCATGCATGAACAATTAAAACCATATGAAGAAGAGAACTCAATCCACTAGAACAAAATGAGAACTTAATGAAAACAGAATGAATAAATAAGAGAAAATATGGAGGAGAAAAAAATGAAAGAAGAATGATGGCATGTGCGTGACAGAGCAGGAAGGGTCAAGGCAAGAATCGTCACGAACACACACACACACACACACACACACACACACACACACACACACACACACAAACTAATCATTATTATTATTATTATTATTACACACACACACACACACACACACACACACAAACTAATCATTATTATTATTATTATTATTATTACACACACACACACACACACACACACACACACACACACACACACACACGAGATATGAGCATGTGGAAGAATCAAAAGTGGCAATCATCATCATCAAAGGCTTAACACTGATGAAGGCCCCTCTAATCTTTCTCCACTCTGACTTATTGGCTCTTATCCTGTTCCATCCAATCCTAGTGGCTAAATCAAAGAAGGCTATTTTTTTTCATCTTTTCCTCCTCCTGTGTCTTCCTCTCCCTCCCTCTCTGAATATTATCTAAGTTATCCTGAAAGTTCATCTGTTATTTGTTCTTGTTGTTTGTTCATTGTGATATACAGTACACACACACACAACATATATATATATATATATATATATATATATATATATATATATATATATATATATATATATATATATATGTCACTTTCCTTCGGTAAGTAAAATATCAAGTGCACAAAAAGAATGGCGAAGATTGTGTTTAGTATCAGAGAGAGAGAGAGAGAGAGAGAGAGAGAGACGCAAGGGGGTGATAACAGAGAAAGAATTATTAAGAGAGGAAGAATATGAGGGAGAGACACGCCACATGGAAGAAGGGAAGGAAGGAAGCAGGGAATGAAGGCATGAAGGAACGAGTTAACAATGAATGAAGAAAGGAACGAAGGAAGGAACGAAGGATGGAAGGAACGAACGAACTTTGAACGAAGGAAGGAAGGAAGGAAGGGAAGGAAGGGAGGGAGGGAGGAAGGAAGGAAGGAAGGAAGAAAGGAAGGAAGGAAAGAAGAAAGGTCGGTAGGAAGGAAGGAACGAACAAAGAACGAAGAAAGCACGGAAGGAAGGAAGGAAGCAAAGAGAGGAAGGATGATTATAGAAAACCAGGAAGGAAGGAAGAAACGAGAAAGAAGGGAGGTTGGGTGGATGAAAGGAAGGAAGGAAGGAAGGAAGGAAGAAGGAAGGAAGGAAGGAAGGAGGTAATGAGGGGAAAAGGAGGTGTATTGGAGAGAACTGGGAAGGAGGGAGGAGCAGAGGCAGAAATCGAGGAAGGAAAGGGGAGGAGGAGAAAGGAATGAAGAAAAGAGAGAAAACAGGGAGGAAGGGAAGGAAAGAGAGAAAGGAATAAGAGAAAACAAGAAAGGAGAAAGTAAAGAGGGAAATGGAAAGAGAAAGAAAGAGTAAAGAGGGAAATGGAAAGAGAAAGAAAGAGTAAAGACAGAAGGAGGAGGGTGAAAGGGAGAGGAAGAGACAGTAAATGGGATAAACGAAAGAAGGAAAAAGGGAAGAAGGAAGAAATAGAAGAGGGAATGACGAGAAGAGGGGAGAAAAGAAAACAATGAAGATTAAAAGAACAAGGGTGGAAAAACAACAGCTAAACAAGTAAAAAAAAAAAAAAAAGATCAAGCAGAGAGAAAAACACAGTCGCCATAATTGATAAAACAATGAATCAGGAAGACAAAGCAATGAACAGGAATAAAGGAGACGAGGGAAGAAGGAGAATGGACAATAAATACAGAACGAGACAAAGAGGAGAATAACCTTTGCATAAAATTTCGATAAAGTAGGGAAGAAGGGGAAAAATCGGAAAGCGGCAAGGTCAGGGGAGGAAGGGAGAAGAGGGAAGAAGTAGGAGGAGCATGGGTGAGAAGGAGGAGGGAGGAGGAGCAAGGGAGGAAAGAGGTATGAAGGAGAAGGAAGGGAGAAAAGAGGTAATGGAAAAGAGGAGAGAAAAGGGAGGAATAAGGACGATGGGAGAAAGGAAAGGCGAACATGGGAGAAGAGGGAGGAAAGAAGAGGTGCAAGGGAGAAAAGAGGGAAGAAGGAGAAGGAAGGAAGACGAGGTGAAGGAAGGAAAAGGAGGAGGGGAAAAGGAGAGAAGAGGCTGAGGGTGGATGGGAAGGAGAGAGAAGGCAGAAAAAAAGGAGGCAGAAAGGAAGAAGGAAAAAAGATCAGAAAATTGGAGAAGAATGGGAAGAAGAGGAAGAGAATGAATAAATGAGGGAGAGAAAGAGGCTGAAGGAAAAATAACAGGAAAATGGGAGGTGAATAAAGCGAAAAAAAGAGACAGAGAATAATAACAATACCACTAACAGTACAAACAACAGGAAATAATAATAATAATAATATTTATAATAATAATAATAATAATAATAATAATAACAACAACAGCAACAACAACAACACTCCCACCATCAACCCCACAACCTCCAGACTCGACCCCTCTCATAAACTCCCCCTCCCCCTCCTCCTCCTCCTCAACCCATCCCAGAAAATCAACAAAAAAGCCAAATTTGCATACAAGATTATTGGCCCAGTTTCGCAGGAGTCGCCAGGGAGAGTCAGCTGAGTGGGCGAGCTACTCCACTTCTTGAGTTTTAGGTTAGTTTTCTTTATGATATTATAAGAACGACATGCATTTCTAGTCTTAGTTTTAGTTGGATGGTCTTCTTTATATTATGGGGAAAACGTGTATTTCTCGTCTTAGTTTTAGATGGCCGGTTTTCTTGATACTATTGGAAAGACGCGTTTTTCTAGTCTTAGTTTTAGTTGGATGGTTTTCTTTATATTATAGGAAAGATGTGTATTTTTATCTTACAAATAGCTGTCAGTTTCCTTTTTTATAATATAGGAATGACATGTATTTGTAGTCTTCGTTTTAGCTGGATGGTTTTCCTTATATTTCAGGAAACATGTATTTCTGGTCTTGCGGTAGTTTTAGCCAGATGGTTTTCTTTATATTGCAGAGAAGACGTGCATTGTATTCTTGGCTCCTGTTAACTTCTTGACTAAGATAACATGTAATTTATTCCATTCTCGTTATCTCCAGACGTTTTCATTCAGCTTCAGAGGACCTTGACGAAATGGAGGGGTCAGTTATCGCCTTTATCGAATCCCTCACTATTTGACAGACTTCTTAGGTAAAAATCGACTTCTGGTAGCAAGAAGACGCTCAATAAAACGTCATCGAATGTTTCTTATATTTTACCTTCTACTCAGCTATTTCTACAAGACATCCATTTACAGCAGGTCTTGTTAACACTGTGCCAGCCTACAGCTCACTCCATTAACACTCACGGACTGCATAAAAACTTCTGCCTTAGCTGGATAATATTAGAGCTGTTCCGACTATTAAAGGGGTTATCATTCCTGTAGCAACACTCCTATATTCGCTCCTCTATGAATGAAAGCGTCTGGCGCTGGCTGGTATGGAATGCAACAGAATCCGGGACCATGAGGGTAAGACATTGCAACAGGACAAAACTTTTTTTTTTTCAGAGTTAATGCGATTGCTAACAGCACATGAAGTGCGAAATCTAATAGGGAGATACGAAACCGTCATTCTTATGTCATTCTCCAAGTTGACAATAATGATAATGCTCGGTGCGCAAGTTTTGAATAGATGAAAATTTCCTTTGAAACACTTCTCGTTGTGAAATAGTAATTCCTCATAGCTCCTTCACAACATTAAGTATCTAGCAAATGATTCCATGATAAAAATTTACATTTACATTTACAACTTAATTCTTAGGCAATATTTTAATAAGATGTTAACATATGTAATTTTACACAAACTGGGAGTCAATTATTCATCATATGTTTTTGTGGAACAATTTTCATTTTTCATCATAACTAACAGAAGTTGCAGATAAGCTTTGTACACTCAGCAAAATACAGTTGGGGGGAAAGTTGCTCTGATGCAAGAAAATATTTATTCTTTTCCATTTACTGAATATAACTAAAGATTTCACGATTAAACTCCATAAAGTTATTAATAGCCTAGTTGTGCAACATATCAACAACTTCAGTGAGTTATTTTACTGACTGACACCAAAACATGATTTATTTTACTGTCTGACACCAACACAAGATTTATTTTACTGTCTGACACCAACACAAGATATATTTTACTGTCTGACACCAACACAAGATTTATTTTACTGACACCAACATTAGATAAATTTTATTGTCTGGCACCAACCCAAGATTTATTTTATTGTCTGGCACCAACCCAAGATATATTTTACAATCTGACACCAACACAAGATTTATTTTACATACTGTCTGACACCAACACAACATTTATTTTACTATTTGACACCAACACAAGATTTATTTTACTCTCTGACACCAACACAAGATTTATTTTACTGTCTGACACCAGCATAAGTTTTATTCTATTGTCTGACACCAACACAAGATTTACTTTACTGTCTGACATCAGCATAAGATCTATTCTACTGTCTGACACCAACACAAGATTTACTTTACTGACACCAACACAAGATTTATTCTACTGTGACACTGACACAAGATTTATTTTACTTTCTGACACCAACACATGATTTATTTTACCGTCTGACACCAACACATGATTTATTGTACTTTGACACCAACACATGATTTATTGTACTTTCTGACACCAACACAAGATTTATTTTACTTTCTAACACCAACACAAGATTTATTGTACTTTCTGACACCAACACAAGATTTATTTTACTCTCTGACACCAACACAAGATTTATTTTACTGTCTGACACCAACACAAGATTTATTTAACTGTCTGACACCAACACATGATTTATTTTAATGTCTGGCACCAACACAAGATTTATATTAATGTCTGACACCAACACAAGATATAGTTTACTGTCTGACACCAACACAATATTTAATTTAGCTTTGAAGAGGCTTACCAAACTGGAGGAGGAGTTCGATACAGCCTTCTTCAAACCCTTCACTACTAAATATATGTCTTAAACTGAATCAATGCATCTAGAGGCAGAAAAAATACCAAAAAAAAAAAAATAGTTGGAATGGCGTGAGGCTGTCATAATTAAAGTTTATGTGATTCTCTGACATGTAAATCCACGCGTATATAAAAGCTGAGAGAGAGAGAGAGACAATCAGACAGACAGACGGACCGGACAGAGAATGAGAGGAATAAAAGTAGGAAGAACCGAGAGAAAAGAATAAAAGAATGAGACAGCGTGAGGAATGGGAGGGAGGAAGGAAGGCGGGGACGGATGGATGGGATGGAGGAGGAAGAAAGAGGCTTGATAAAGGAGGGAGTAAGACAAATTGAGAGAAAGATTTAGGAGGGCCAGAGGGAAAGATTTTGATAACCCCTGATGGAGAGAGAGAGTGAGAGAGAGAGAGAGACGGGAATATAAACAGAAAACTAGGACACTACAGAAAATGGACCAAACGAGAGAAAACGGAGGAATAATTTTTATTTTAAGACAAACATTCTGACGAAAGGAGAAAGGGAAGGGAAGGGATGGGATGGGAGGGAAGGAGAGGGGAAAGGAGAGGAGAGAGAAAGAGGGAAGGAACGTGGATGGAAGGAGAGGGGAGACAGAGGAAAAAGGGATGGGATGGAAGAGAGGAGGGAGAGAGTAACGAGTGAGACAAGAGAGAAAGGTAAGAGATAGGGGAAGGAAAGGAAGGGATAAAATAAAGAAAGGAGGGGAAGAAAAGGCAGGGAGAGGAAGAAGAGGAGGAGGGAAGAGAGAGAAGGAGGACATGAATGAAAGGGAAAAGTGGTAAAGAGATAAAAGTGAGAGAAGTTTGTTATGATAGAGTAGACTGTAGCACCAGTCGAGCAGGGCAGTACTCCCGAGGTGGATGGAAAGCTGATGACAGGGAGTGCTGGAGCTCCCGTTTCATCAGCCCTCAGGACTAGTTCCTGACCATCCCCCTTTGCTGAACTTTTTCAGTGTCTCAGTTACACAGAGAGTAGGCCAGCATGCTCTCCAGTACAAATTTCTCTATCTATCTTCACCAAACTACATGCACAGTACACACTACACTTCCTATTCAAAATTTACCAAAATGGCGTCAATTCACCTAGCCTCGGAGTCCCCAGGGGGGGGGACCATAAATGCCCCCGCCATCTGCCCCTCTCCCGGTGACGACTCGAGGTGCCTGGAACCACTGTCTGACTCTCTTCTTCTTCATTTCTGCAACATTCGCGGCCTTTCATCTAACTTTCGCTCTGTTGAGCACCACCTCTCCTCCTCTAAACCTCACCTTCTTTTTCTAACGGAGACTCAGCTGTCTGAGGCAACTGACAGCAAACCCTTTTCTGTATCCTCCTACTTTCTCTATACTCATTTCAAAGCCAAAGGTGGCTGTTGTGTATACATACGCAACGACTTATCTTGCTCTCGTGTTCCTGAACTTGATTCTTCTGAATTCTCCACTCTCTGGCTTCGGCTTTCCTGTCATTCTCTGACTAAATATATCTGTGCTGTTTACTTATCCCCTAATTCTACTGACTATCAAAAATTCTTCGACTATCTTACTTCTACGATGGAACACATTCTGTCCATTTCTCCTTTCTCTGAAATCTCCATTCTTGGAGATTTCAATGTTCACCACCACCTTTGGCTCTCCTCTCCTTTCACGGATCCACCTGGTGAACAAGCCTACATCTTTTCTATCCTTAATGACCTAGAGCAGCTTGTACAGCACCCTACCCGTATCCCTGACCGCCTTGGAGAGAGCTCCAACATACTTGACCTCTACCTCACAACTAATCCTTCTGCTTACTCTGTTAACCTTTTCTCTCCGTTGGGCTCCTCCGATCACAACCTTATTACCTTAACCTGTCCTATCACTCCAGTACGGCCTGCGGACCCTCCAGGGAAACGTCGTCTCTGGCATTTTGGAGCTGCGGACTGGGAGGCCCTCAGGCAGTACTTCTTTGATTTTCCCTGGAATGATTATTGCTTCCATGGCCGTGAGCCATCTGAGTGTGCCTTGCGCATTAAGAAGGTTATTCTCTCGGGCATGGAAGCATACATTCCTTTCTCATATCCTTTGACTAACGCAAGAAAGCCTTGGTTTAATCACGCTTGTTCTAATGCTGTCCGCAACAAGGAGAAGGCCTACAAAAGGTACCGGAGCCAACCCACCCCTGAATCACATAATCTTTACGTTTCTGCCCGGAATCGTGCTAAGTCTGTTCTTCGCTCTACTAAAAATAATTTCATCCATACTAAATGCTCTCAACTCTCCAACTCGAATTCTTCCCGCTCCTTCTGGCACCTTGCCAAAAATCTTTCTAACAACTTTACCCCATCATCCTTCCCTCCTCTTTTCTACTCTGATGGTTCTGTAGCTATTTCTTCTACTGATAAAGCAGATCTCTTCGCACAGACTTTCTCCTCCAATTCCACCTTAGACGATTCCGGTGCTGTTCCTCCATCACTTCCCCCCTCTGACTTCCTCATGGCTGACATTAAAATTTCTTCAGTTGATGTATTTTCTGCCATTACTGGCCTCAGTACTAACAAGGCATATGGGCCTGATGGGGTCCCTCCTGTTGTTCTCAAAAACTGTGCTTCTGTGCTTACACCCTGCCTAGGCAAACTATTTCGCCTTTGTCTGTCAACTTGTACCTTTCCTTCTTGCTGGAAGTTTGCTCTCATTCAGCCAGTCCCAAAGAAGGGTGACCACTCCCAACCCTCCAACTATCGTCCAATTGCTTTAACGTCCTGTATTTCAAAAGTTTTCGAGTCAATTCTTAATAAAAAAATTTTAAGGCATCTTTCCTATCACAGCCTTCTTTCCGATCGTCAGTATGGGTTCCGTCAGGGACGCTCCACTGGCGATCTTCTCACCTACCTTTCAGACTCCTGGTCATCCTCCTTTCGGGACTTTGGCGAAAGCTTTGCCATTGCACTTGACATCTCAAAGGCTTTCGATCGAGTCTGGCATAAATCTTTAATTTCCAAACTGCCCTCCTACGGTTTCTATCCTTCTATCTGTACCTTCATCGCTAGCTTCCTTTCTGGTCGTTCTATAGCTGCTGTCGTAGACGGCCATCGTTCTTCTCCTAGATCTATCAACAGTGGTGTTCCTCAGGGCTCTGTCCTATCACCAACTCTCTTCCTTTTATTCATCAATGATCTTCTAAGCTGTACATCTAACCCTATCCACTCATACGCTGATGACTCCACCCTTCACCTTTCCATTCGGTTCCCGCAACGCCCATCTCAACAGTTACTTCAAGAAACAAGGGATGAGGCTATGGCACACCTAATGTCTGACTTGGCTCATATCTCTGACTGGGGTAAAAATAATATGGTTGTCTTTAATGCTTCTAAGACTCAGTTCTTACACCTATCAACCCGACAAAATCTTCCACAGGTATACCCACTAATGTTTAATAATATTCAGATTAATCCTGCATCATCCTTGAACATGCTTGGGGTTTCATTTACTCGGGACTTATCTTGGAAAGATCATATTACATCTCTTGTAAAATCTGCTTCCAAGAGATTGGGTGTGCTAAGCCGACTCCGCTCTTTCTTTACCCCTGCACAATTGTTGACTCTATACAGGGGTTTTATCCGCCCCTGTGTGGAGTACAACTCTCATGTGTGGGGAGGCTCCCCACATACAGCTCTTCTCAATAGGGTGGAGTCAAAGGCTTTTCGTCTCATTAACTCTCCTCCTCTTACTGACTCCCTTCAACCTCTGTCTCTTCGCCGCACTGTTGCATCTTTATCTCTTTTCTATCGCTACTTTAATGGTCACTGCTCCTCTGAACTGTCTGCTTGCATTCCTCCACCTCTACGACGGGCGTGTAGCACCCGTCTGGCAGCAAACTCTCATCCCTTTTCTGTCCAACTCTCTAATGCAAGAGTTAACCGTTACTCCCAGTCTTTCATTCATGCAACAGGTCAGCTCTGGAACTGTCTCCCTCTGTCTGTATTTCCTCCTGCCTATGATCTCCAGTCTTTCAAACGCAGTGTGTCCAGGCATCTCAAAATGATCGGATCTTGAATTTGGCTCTCTATTGTATTTTGTTTTTCTCTTGGAGGGAACTGTTACTGCGGGCTCATGGCCTTTGGTTCCTTCTTCCTCGCATAAAAAAAAAAAAAAAAAGTCACGTGGAAAACATATAAGAGAGAGAGAGAGAGAGAGAGAGAGAGAGAGAGAGAGAGAGAGAGAGAGACTAAAGAACACACAAGACCAAACAAATTATGGAGGAGAGAAACCCAAGAAAAGAAAATGAGTAAAAAAAAAAAGGTTGGGACAACTCTAGTAATCTCTTCCAGCTAAAACCAGACGATTTTCTTCAGCTGAGAGTGAGCCATAGGAGCCCGAGTGTTAATAGAGATAAATTAACCCTCTCATGGTAGGGACAACTCTTACCATTTGACTCCTTTTAACGCAAGACGATTTTCTTAAAGTGAGAGTGAGTCGCGGGAAACGAGTGTTAATATTAGTATCATAAATTCATTCCCCGGGCCAATTACATACTCTTTTCACCTTAACCTGGCTCAGAATATGTCCTTTGGCAGCTTAATTCATGTAGCTTTACGGCAGAAAAATGCGATACTAGAGCTCTACATCCTTTCCATAGCATTTCTTCGTGACTAGCTTTATATTCTAGTGTTAGCCTGTTGTCATAACTCGATGGAGGGATGTTAATTTTAGGCCACGTAAATGTAAACACACACACACACACACACACACACACACACACACACACACACACACACATGCTAGTTCTAAATTACAATTTATTACATGCGCTGGTGATACCAATCTCTTTTTAGCTGACGCAGACATTACAACCTTACACTTAAACACAACTACAATATTGAATTGAATTTATCAGTGGGTAATATCTAATAAATTAAAACTTAATTTTTCTAAAACTAATTATATACTTTTTCAGGACAGATCTTTAAAAAATTACTTGCCTCCATTACAGATAGAAGGCGAAATATTAAATCAAGTACATCACACAAAATTCCTTGGGGTTCGAATAGACGAAAATCTAAATTGGAAACTGCATGTAGACGAAGTATGAAAGTTTCAAAAATCTGTGGAATAATGTACAAAACACGGTATAATCATACTACAGATGCATTGACTAGTGTTTATTATACCTTCTGTTACCCTCACCTAACATACTGTGTATCCATCTGGGCAAGAACATGGCCATCGTTCCAACACAAGGTAACAATAGCACAGAAGAAAGTTTTCAGATGTACTTTTTTCTTAGGTAAGTTTGAATCGGTAAACGAAATTATTTCTATAATAAAAATTTTAAAATTTGATTCAATAAAAATATTTTTCATTATTACTGATTATAAAATGTTTACAAATTATATATGTAGGAAATGAAATATTTAAATTTGTTGATTACTTTCACCAGACCAGAAGCAGTAATGTAGATTTAATATGTCCACAATTCAGAACACTATATAAAAAGAGTATATAATGTTTTTGCCCCAAATTATTTAACAGTTTGCCACCAAATAAAAAGGTTCTTGTTAAAATAAACAACTTTTTAATATTTATAAGAGAAACTAAAAATTATATACATCAGAATTCTTTGCAGCTCTATTTTTACATTTATGTATTGCGCTGTAAAATCTATTGCCATTCATTTTGATTATGTTACTACATATTTCATGTTATAAAACTGAATGTAAATGATTCTGTTAATATTTTCATAATACAGTATTGTATACCTACGAGGAAATCACTTCCACTAATAGCTCTTGATATTAGACTTTTATTATTTGTAGAACTCTTCAAAAACTTTAAGTTACTTATAAGTAGAGAACAGGCACGCTGAAAACATTTACATTAAATTGATATCTGCCTGTCAGGGAGCTCCGGCTCGACAGACAGTCGTTATCATATAGTACTATTTAAATTTTGTATATACGTATATATTGGCAATAAATATTTACTTACTTACACACACACTTTTCTCGTCTCTTTTTCATCTTTTTTCACTTTCCCCACGTTTTTCACCCAATCCTTATCATCTCTCTCCCCTCTCTCTCTCTCTCTCTCTCTCTCTCTCTCTTGTCCTGTCCTCGCCATTTCTCTTGTTTTTCTTCCTTTTTCATCTTCCTCGTCTTCCCATTTTTATAACTGTTCCTCGATTTGAACGTGTGTGATGGTTTTCCTTTGCCTTACTTTATTCGTTTACATTTATCCTCTCTCTCTCTCTCTCTCTCTCTCTCTCTCTCTCTCTCTCTCTCTCTCTCTCTCTCCCACGCACACGCACGCAAAAATTGTGAGTGGCGGTGAAGTCAGAAGATCCAGGAATAACACACCCAAACCCACACGCAAATCAAGACACACACCCAACCCAAGAAAAATCGCACACATACACGCAAAAAGTGGCTCGTGTGTGTGTGTGTGTGTGTGTGTGTGTGTGTGTGTGTGTGTGTGTGTGTGTGTGTGTGTGTGTGTGTGTGTGTGTGTGTGTGTGTGTGTGTGTGTGTGTGTGTGTGTGTGTGTGTGTGTGTGTGTGTGTGTGTGTGTGTGTGTGTGTGTGTGTGTGTGTGTGTGTGTAGGTATAAGATGCAGGAATAACATTACCCGGCTGGAGTTGTGAATGGCAGGCAATTAGGCAACAGGGGAGGGGAGGGGAGGGAGAGGTGGGGAGAGGGTGATATGGGAAGAAGAAGGGGAGAGAGGGGTGGAGAGAGGGCGATAGGGGAGGGCGTGGGAGACAGGGGAGGGCGTGGGAGAGAGGGATCTGAGGGGGACGATACAGAAGGATTGAAGGGAGGGGATAGGGGATGACATAGGGAAAATAAAGATGGATGGAAGGAAGGGAGAGGAATGAAGGATTGGAGAATGAGAAAGAGGGATGGAAGAGGGGAGATACGGAAGGATGAAAGGAGATGAGAGGGATGTATGGTAAAGGAACAGAGGAGATACAGGAGGATGGAGGGAAGGGAGGGGACGGGACGGTAGAGAGAGGGTGAGAGGAATGGATGAGGGATGATATATAAGAATATAAGTCGAAGGAAGGAAGGAAGAAAGGGAAGGGAGACGAGATGAATGGAATGACCAGAAGAACACACGATAAAGGTCAGCAATGGAAAAGGATTATTTAGTTGAATGTAGTAGGGTGGATGGCGATTTGAGAGAGAGAGAGAGAGAGAGTATTTCACATCCTTTCTCTTCCCTTCCCGTCATTCCATTTCCTTCCTCTACTAATTTCCTCTTTCATTTCCTTCTCCCTCTCTTATTACCTCTCTCTCTCTCTCTCTCTCTCTCTCTCTCTCTCTCTCTCTCTCAAATGGCACCCCTTCCTTGCTAATAGGCTACTCTCTTTTTATCAATTACTCTCGCTTATTCCCCTTCCTTTGCTTCCACCTCTCCTTCTCTCTTTGCTCTTCCTCTCCGTCTGTCAGTTTCACTCGTTACTTTTTTCTCTCTCCCTGACTTTCGCTCTATTCCTGTTTGTTTGCTGTTTTCGTTCTCTCTCTCTCTCTCTCTCTCTCTCTCTCTCTCTCTCTCTCTCTCTCTCTCTCACCCCCTGTTCGTTCCTCTGGTTTTCAGATCACCATTTTATCTCTCTCTCTCTCTGTTCGTTCCTTTGGTTTTCACTTCTTCACCAACTTTAGCTATTTCTCTCTCAGTTCCCCCTTAATTATATTCTCAATTAGGTTCTTTCACACTCGCTCATATTATTTAACTCTCTCTCTCTCTCTCTCTCTCTCTGAAGAGCTGGTGAGTGAGTGAGAGAGCCTTCTGATGTTACGGTCCTTCTCTTTTACACTCTTGGCTAGGTTATAAATCTTACTAATAATATTAAGCCAGACTGCGACGTCGGGTCTGTTTGGTATGTGTGTCTACGTAACTCTCTCTCTCTCTCTCTCTCTCTCTCTCTCTCTCTCTCTCAATTCATCACAGTTTACTTCTCCCTCTCCCTTTTCTACCTTTCCCTCCCTGTCTCTTCTCTTGCTTTCCCTCCCCCCTTCCTCCCTCCCTCCGTCTGTCTCATTTCCCTTTTGGCTTTCTCTTTTTGTCATCTTTTACTGTAACCCGATTATGCAATTATGCTTCATTTCCTATTCTCATCCTTTCCTGCCTCTCTCTCTCTCTCTCTCTCTCTCTCTCTCTCTCTCTCTCTCTCTCTCTCTCTCTCTCTCTCTTATACTCCCTTTTCCTTCCGCCACTCTGTTCACCTCCCTTTTCTCGCTACTTCCTTTCTTCTACAGTCCTTTTTATTTTTTTTTCCTTTGTCTTTCCTTCCTTCCTTGCCCCTCTCTCGTCTTCCTACCCTTAAGTCTCTCACTTTCATAATTATAATCTCCTCCTTCCCTTCCTCCTCCTCCTTTCTGTCTCCTTTACTCCTTCCTGCTTTGCTCTCCTTGCTGTTGACTCACAAAAAAGTTAAGTTATGTAAAACATACCTTATAACAATCCAAGAATTGTCAAGTGGTTTGCTGCAGCTTGCTTTCCTTTGCACTCGTCTGTATTCCTTCTTTTTCCTCCTCCGCCTCCTCCTCCTTTCTGTAAGTCTCTCTCTCTCCTTCCTAATTCATGCATGCTTTCTTCCTTTTCTTCCTTCCCTTCCAGCTCTTCCTTCTTTTGTCTCTTCTACTCATTCTCTTCTTTTGTATCCCCTTGCCTCTTCCTCCCTCCAGTTCATGTACCTCTCCCTCTCCTCCCCTACTCCTCCTCCTCTCTCCTCTCATCCTCCTACTTCGCTGTCTCTCTCTAATTAGCATTGACTACCTCTCTCTCTCTCTTTCTCTCTCTCTCTCTCTCTTTCTCTCTCTCTCTCTCTCTCTTTCTCTCTATTTTTGGTTAGAGGGACGAGAGGAGAGATAGTGAATATAATAAGTACTTAGTTACACATTCTCTCTCTCTCTCTCTCTCTCTCTCTCTCTCTCTCTCTCTCTCTCTCTCTCTGTTTTAGTTAGAGGGAGAGACGAAGATAAACTGCGCTTAAATTTCTCTCTCTCTCTCTCTCTCTCTCTCTCTCTCTCTCTCTCTCTCTCTCTCTGTGGGCTGATCCATAAGGGCTGCCCCCAGTGTGTATGTCTGATATTGACTTATGGAGCTGCAACATTGGATATGCAACTAGGCTTTGGGCTTTTCATAATGTTTCGTTCGCTGGGGGAGGAGGAGGAGGAGGAGGAGGAGGAGGAGGAGGAGGAGGAGGAGGAGGAGGAATCAAATGGAATCAAGACTTCGAGAAAAGGTGGAAATAAGTACAAAATATAGATAACAAAAGACCTACAGATCTTTAAGAAAATCATCTCCTGAGGGTGAAATGCTGAAGTTTAAGATTTAACCAAGATGTGTGGGGAAAGAGCAGGAAAGAAGCCATCTCTCTCTCTCTCTCTCTCTCTCTCTCTCTCGACCAAGTTTCCCTCCTGCATAATAGCCAGCAGGAATAAAAAAAAAAAAAAACATGAATACTGGAAAGAACAAATATGGAGGAATAGAGAAGAGAGTGGAGGAAATAAGGATGAAAAATGAGGAAATATGGAGGGAGGAGGGGGAAGAGGAAGAATAGAAGGAAGGAAGTGTGAAAAGTAGGAAAAAAAAAAATGGGGGGAGGAGGAGGAGGAGGATTACATAGGAAAGCAAACAGCAACAGACCTTATGGTCCTTTCGAGGCTGCTTGTTACAGAGAAAACTATGACTACAAGCTCTAACTCTACATGCTGAAGGATAAGGATAGTAAAGCAAGAAGGCTTCCCCCCACCCCCAAACCCTCCAGGAAAAAGTGAGAAAAACCACCATGCAGCATGGAAAAACTGACATGGAAATTTCATAGGAAATACTGGAAAGGAGAGTCACATTCTATAATACTTTGTCTATAAGCTTGAAAGAGAAAGTAATCAAATAAACTAATAGTTACAGCATGATATTATAAACCGGTACATTGAGATAATGGGGCGTCTGTAGACATAACGTGGAAACTACACAGTGCACAGTGTGGATGTTTAAGGGTGGTGCGGCAGCCCTGCCTGGCGTTTTTAAGGTAAGCAGCAGTCAATCAGGCCCTAGCTCCGTTCACTCCACCGAGACAAGGATCTCTCCCATGTGGGACAAGTACACAAGTTTCATTCTGAAGCAGTGACCCCTGGTACATTTTAAAAAAATCCCGATGGTGGTCACGTGACTAACAGGGACCCTCAGTGATCCACAGCCCATCAAAGGTCGAAAGTAAGAGTAGTGACCGTTAACTCAGAGCTATCTGTGCAGATCCTAATCTGTGCTTATACTACTTTCTTTGCATTGGGGAGATTGAAAAATATATAAGAAGGGCTGTCTTATAAACAAATGGGGACTGCACAGTGCACAGTGTGGATGTACAGTGCATAGAGGAGGAGGAGGAGGAGGAGGAGGATTCAGAATATGAATTAACGCGGAAACTGGAGAAACACCAGGAAGAAGATGGTAAGGATATGAAAAGAGAAAGAGATGCGAAAGAGGGCTGTAAGAGTGAGAGAAGCAGGAGAAAATGACACATGACGATAAAGAAAAGGAGACTGAGAGAGAAGGGAACAAAAACAGGAAAAAGGAGGAACAAGAGAAGGCAGGGAGAAGGAAGCAATGGGATGGACGTACATGTCGAGGGAGATAAAGAGAAAAAGACAGATGGGGGATGAAAAGATGAGGTGAGAGGGAAAGAAGAGCAGAGGAGAGGGGGAGGATAAAGATGAGGAGAGAAGGATACGAGGGGAAAAAAGGGAAATTTAACCAGGTACTGAGGAAGGGAGGAGAGGAGGAAAAGGGGACAAAGGGAGGTGAAGATAGGGGAGGGTGAAAATGAGCGCTTAATGAAATGAAACGGAGGAAGGGAAGATAGGGGGGAAAGATGAGTTGGGGAGACAACATGAGGGGAAACTGCTAATGAAGACAAAAAGGGAATTCAAAGGGAAGGAGTGGAGGGAAAAGAAAAGACAGAAGAAAAGGGGAAGGTGGAGAAATGGGGAAAATGATGAGGAGGAGCTGAGTTGAGGAGAGAACGATGAGGAAAAACAAGAGTAGGTGGGAAAAGAAAGGACAAGATGAAAGGGAAAAGGGAAAACGAGAGAAGAAAGAGGGGGAAAAAAACAAGAAAGATGGAGGAAGGAAAGGAAAAACAGGAAAAAGATAGAAGAGAAAAGCAAGATAAAGGAAGATATAAAATGAGGATTGATGGTGAGATAGAGAGGGAAGAGGAAATAATACGAAGCACGAGGAGAGAAGGGAGAAGCAAGCTAAGGGAGGAATTGAGAGTGGGAGAAGAGAAGGGTGAAGATAAAGGGGCAGAAAATGGGAGAGTGAAAGAGGGGAGAATAATGTGAAGAGGGCACTGGGAAAAAATGGAAGAGGGGAGAAGAGGGGTGATGAGGGGAAATGACGAGGGGAGGAAAGCACTGGGGAGCCGTGAAAAGGGGGAAGAGGGGACGTGCAAAGGGTTGGAGAGAGTAAGCGTGAGAGATACACTGAGGGTGATGAGATGAGAGAGAGAGAGAGAGAGAGAGAGAGAGAGAGAGAGAGAGTGTGTGTGTGTGTGTGTGTGTGTGTGTGTGTGTGTGTGTGTGTGTGTGTGTGTGTGTGTGTGTGTGTGTGTGTGTGTGTGTGTGTGTGTGTGTGTGTGTGTGTGTGTGTGTGTGTGTGAGAGAGAGAGAGAGAGAGAGAGAGAGAGAGAGAGAGAGAGAGAGATGATGGGGAGGGTAATTGCATTTGGTGTGGGGTCGGAGTAGAAATGACTGGGGAGGGGGGGGGGGACGGAACGGGGAATGATAGGGGAAGGATGAGAGGGGATAGGAAGGGAGGAAGAGTGGGGATAGGATAGGCTGATCTGGGGATGGTGGGGAAGGGCGAGCGGATGTGGAGGAGGGGCAGGAGGTGGAAGGGTTGGTATGGGAGATGGAGGTGAAGCCATGATGGGGGTGGATGGGATGAGGGGTTGAAACGATGACGGAATGGGATGAGGGGAGGAGAAGGGATGAGGGAGAGAGGAAAGGCTGACAGGGGAGAGGATGAGGGGAGGAGAAGGGATGAGGGGGAGAGGAAGAGCTGAGAGGGGAAGGGATGAGCAGAAGGGAATGGGATGAAGGGGGAAATGGTAAGAGATGAATGGAAAAGTAAGAGATAAGAAAACAGGACAGAGAGAGAGAGAGAGAGAGAGAGAGAGAGAGAGAGAGAGAATGACAGGTTCGATGGGGGGACGGGACAAGAGAGGGCAGGAAGGGGAAGGGGGAGATGAGGCAAGATTACTGATGTGGTGAAGGAAAGGAACTGGGATGGGAGGGGAAGAAATCGGAAGGGGAGGGGAGGGGATGAAAGGATGTCGGAACCGAAACGGAGGGAAGGAATGTGAGGGGAATGTGTGGGGTACGGAGGGAGGGGAAAGGGTGAAGGATTGGCACAGAGGGAGGGGATGGGGTGAAGGGTTGGAATGGAGGGAGGGAATGGGGTGAAACGTACTGGTCATGATGGGAGGAGTGGCAGAATGAACGGTATGTGAGATAGTAAGGAATTTTGATGATGCACCTTAATAAATATCTTATCAGTCCATATAAAGTCCACTGCTGACCTCTGCAATGCTGGCGATGTACGAATGGAGATGGGGTGTGTGAAGTAATGTGATGCATGTGAAAGAGCATTGTACATTCAAATACAGAAGTGCATACTCCTCTCCTGCCTCTTTTCTCATCACTGCACTAATAACAGCTTACCTAATCACATGGTATCAATATATGAAAAAAAAAAAATGGTACTAACATACGCAAAAAAGAAATATAAATGTTCAGCACCCACTTTCAATGCTCGAACCCTGGATTTGGGGGATGGGGCAGCAGACGGTGAGACAAACCACCTACCATGGAGCCACCCTGGTTCCGTGCCCCAGCCTAATTACTTAACACCAAATAAAGCTGATAAAGCTCCACGTACATGAGCTTTTCCTTTTTATAATCAGTACTGAAAAGCTACAGCATCGGCAATTTCAGCTTCAATCAAATTACGTTTAAGCAATCAACACATTTACAGACACATGCCGAACTGTAGGACTAGATTCTTGCTGTACCGAAAAATTATATCTGAAGAAATATGGTACATAATCAATACCATCTTCATAACAAATCAACATTATCGCTCTATTTTCATTACTAACAACATGGCGGGTACAATCCAAAAGCATGAAAAAAGGAACGACTAAATAGGAGAACCATACCAGAAGCGTCCAGCAGAGTTCACAGGAAAGCCCAGTAAGAGTAAGTCATATCATCATCATCATCATCATCATCATCACCCCATTCAAATATTACCAATGATGTGGGTACAATTAAAGAAGGGCTAATATAAAATAAAAAGATTACATTAGGAGGATCACACCACAAGAACTCAACCACCACCACCATGATCATCATTTCACTAAGAACCCTCTCATGGTCTGGACAATTCTAGTCTTTTATTCCAGCAAAGCCAGACAATGTACTTCAGTTGAGGGAATCACAGAATCCTTTGATGTAATAAAGAGGTAGGAGAGAGAGAGAGAGAGAGAGAGAGAGAGAGAGAGAGAGAGAGAGAGAGAGAGAGAGAGACGTGATGCATGGAGAAAAGGAAAGCAAATAGATAAAGGAAAGGGTAGAAGTATAATTTCGTACAGAGAGAGAGAGAGAGAGAGAGAGAGAGAGAGAAACTATCAAATACACTGAGCAAAAACTAACCACTCCTCCATTCATCTTTCACTCAGGCCTTCGAATATCACACACCATACAAAGCTTCACAATCCAATACAGCATCGATAAGAGGGACTTGAGTATGCAGAGAGTACATACCTTACAGAGGAGTACAATGGAGGGGAGAATATGATATGTAAATTACCGTAACCAACAGTTTCATAACCGCAGTATGATCAATGTGGCTCTCTCTCTCGGAACTCACGCACTCTCACTTCTCTCTCTCTCTCTTTCTCTGTGTGTGTGTGTGTGTGTGTGCGTGTGTGTGTGTGAACTTGTCGTCTTTTCACATTTCTACACAATATCGACAATTATTCACAAGACACACACACACACACACACACACACACACACACACACACACACACACACACACACTTTACCCTCCATGTTTCTTCTTCCTACCCAATCCTTTCCCTTCTACACAATTACCCCCCCCTCCCTCTCTCTCTCTCTCTCTCTCTCTCTCTCTCTCCAGCCAATACTCACTGATGCAAAGCCTAGGGGGCCACCTCTGACAGCTCCACAAAAAAACACAGGGATGAGAGAGAGAGAGAGAGAGAGAGAGAGAGAGAGAGTGTGTGTGTGTGTGTGTGTGTGTGTGTGTGTGTGTGTGTGTGTGTGTGTGTGTGTGTGTGTGTGTGTGTGTGTGTGTGTGTGTGTGTGTGTGTGTGTGTGTGTGTGTGTGTGTGTGTGTGTGTGTGTGTCGGAGGGGTGTATTAATGAAAAAGGAAGGAATGAGAGGATTAAAGAATGTGAGAAGGAAGGATTACGAGCAAGGGTGAGGGAGAGAAAGGATGCAAAGGAAGATAGGAAGGAAGTAAGGAAGAAAGGAAGGAAGGAAGGAAGGAAAAAAAGAAGGAAACAAGACGAAAGATGGGTGAGAGGGAAAAAAATATAGCAGAGGTATGAAAAAAAGTATCCAAAGAAAGAACGAGAAGGAATGACGAAATAAATGAAAAGGCATGAACGGTGAAAGTGAGGAGAATGTAAGGAAGGAAGAAAGGAAATAAGGATGGATGGAAGGAAGGAAAGGATGAAAGTGAAGGTAGGAAGGAAGGAAGGAAGAGAAGGAAGATGGGAATGCAGGAAAGAGGGAAACAGAGGATGCCTAGCTGAAAAACATATACCATTTATGCAAAAAAATAAGGATGGAAAAAAGGGAGAAAATACAGTGTGGTCATTGGGCGGTATTTCAGTATGGTTTGGAAGCTTACTAACACCTCTTCCTTACCGATTTATTCCTGATTCTACTCCGTTATTACATTCTTGTGTGTTATTCATGCAACCTATGTCGATATTGAAAAGACTTAATAAGCAAAGCTGGGGATATTAATGAGTGGTGTGGAAAATAAATCGTTAAGGAAGAGGTGTTTGGGAGCCTTCTTACCCTACGAGAATACGGGCAATATTCTACGAAGCGTATGAGTCTTCCCTTACTCATTTCCTTTTTTTTCTTATTTACTTATTTATTTATTTGCTATTTACTTTGCGTATTACACTAATATTCCCCGTTTCCTTCTATTCATGCCTCTTTCCTTTCCTCCAGGCATTCCCTTCCCTTCTCTTCACCCCCTTCCTTTTCCTTTATCTTTATTTCCTTCCTTCTCCTCTTTTACTTTTCCCTTTTATTTTCTCCACCTTCTCTCTCTCTCTCTCTCTCTCTCTCTCTCTCTCTCTCTCTCTCCTCTTTCCTTCTCTTCCTGCCTCTTTTAACCCAGCATTCTCATCGTCGCCCTCCTTCTCCTATTTCCTCCTCCTCCTCCTCCTCCTCCTCCTCCTCCTCATTTCGTTTCCTCTATCCCCTTCCCCTCCTCATCTCCCCTCCAATTCCCTCTCCCCTAGGGAATATTGTGGTAGGGTACAAACTCCCCATCTCTAGTACAATATTAAATCCATCCTGTACACGTGTAACCAATGAGTACATTAATTTACAGTACATATACACTACATACTAGACCTGTACTCCATTTTTAACTCCCAGGCTCCTATGACGCACTCTCACCTGAATAAAATCGTCTGGCGTAGGCTGGAATAGAATATCAAAATCGTCTGGACCTTGAGACATGCAAAATCCATTAACACACCTCTCGATTCCGCCAATGTCTTTTTAGTGGCGTTTTTTTTTTTTTCTGCTTGAGGGGGGGACTTTTCGAACTGGTATGGTCGTTGCTGTCTTTATAAAACCCTGAATTAATCATGTTTCCCATTTCCAGGCGATTTTCCCTTTATTTAGACAGAATTTTCGAGCTAAAGGGGTGAGATTTAGCCTTCATTTCCCCTTCAACTATTAAACTTCCTTAAAGAGTTATTAAAATCCCACGCAAGTAACCAAAAAATAAATAAATAAATAAATCGTGAACTGTGAAGAAGTACAAAACAAAGACTAGGTTGACAGAAAACGGAGGATCGATTTATTTCCAGGGGGACACAGACAATTTTGGAAGGAACAGTAAACCTCATCATTAAGTCTTTCCTGTAATTACCTTTGTCCCTGCAGCCTGACACGTGCCAACCCTTCCACCCTCCCACGTGCCTCTCTCATTCCTCCTCCCTTTGATTCCTCTCTCTCTCTCTCTCTCTCTCTCTCTCTCTCTCTCTCTCTCTCTCTCTCTCTCCTTAACATCTTCAACTCATCTTTTCCTTTCTTCACTCTTGTCTCGTAACTTATCTCTCTCCGTCTACTCTTCCTCCCCTCTTCTCCCTCCTTGTCTTTTTTCCCCTTCACTCCCTCTTCTCTTTCTTTCCCCTTCTCTCGTAACTCGTTCCTCTCACTTTTTATCTCCTTTCTCCCTCTTCTGACACGCCCTCATCTCCTCTCTCTCTCTCTCTCTCTCTCTCTCTCTCTCTCTCGTGTGTGTGGTCCAAGTAGCTTAGTAACTCAATGTGCCTGTTTTTCATCCTCTCTTTTTCTTCCCCTCCTGCCAGTACCTGAGGCTAGCTCTCTCTCTCTCTCTCTCTCTCTCTCTCTCTCTCTCTCTCTCCTTTGTGTGGTCCAAGTAGCTTAGTAACTCAATGTGCCTGTTTTTCATCTCTCTCTCTCTCTCTCTCTCTCTCTCTCTCTCTCTCTCTCTCTCTCTCTCTCTTTGTGTACACTGTCTTCCTCACTCTCTCTCTCTCTCTCTCTCTCTCTCTCTCTCTCTCTCTTTGTGTACACTGACTTCCTCACTTTCTCTCTCTCTCTCTCTCTCTCTCTCTCTCTCTCTCTCTCTCTCTCTCTCTCTCTCTCTCTCTCTCTCTCTCTCACGGTATGTGCATGCCTCCCAAGCTCTCCCTTCACTGTCTCTCGTCTACCCCTCCTGTCTACAACCCTCCCCCCTGTTCCCCTCTCTCCCTCTTTCCCCTCTCCCCCCCCCATTTCCCCTCTGCCTCTGAAGCGTAAAGGCACGTTAACCCTCTCCCCTCACATTCTATTGTTCCTTCAAATAATAGTCTGAACATTTCTTTTTCAAGCATCATTAAGTCTTGTTAATAATCCTGCCTCCACGCTTTTTATTATTCTTATTCTTATTTACGTTTATCTTTCTACTGTTCCTTCATATTAACCTCAGCTACCGTTTTTAGGTAACTTTGAGTCTATTTAAAATTCTTAAGTATATGTATTTCTTCTCTCCATCTTTGTCTATCTATCTATCTACCTGTCCTATTATCTAAACATTTTAAATCTATTTAATATTCTTACCTTTATGCTTTCATTCTATGTATAATATATATATATATATATATATATATATATATATATATATATATATATATATATATATCCTTGTAACTTTCCATATATCTATCTACCTATTCATATATACCTGTCTATCTGTATTACCGTGAAATAATCGTTTTCACTTTGAGAGCATCGCTAAACCTACTTCATATTCCTACCCATACGCTGTTGTTTCATTTCTCTATCTCTATTTTTTTTCTCATTCGATCATTCCTTAAAATAAACAATTCTTCTTTCACAGGCATCCCTTTTTCTAACTGCATATTTATCACACTTATATCCTTTCTATTTCTCTTCCATTCTTCTTCGTTCAACAACTTCTTGCAAGAAGTGCCGAAGCATTTTCTTGTAAAACAAAACAAGACAGGGTACCATGGAGGCGATCTGTTTGTGACCACCCATTATGGAATTAAAGCGTCTGACTCTTGGGAGATGGAGAGATGGATACAGATAAATAGACGGACAAACAGACACACAGACATAGATAGAATGAGAGAGAGAGAGATAGACAGACGGACAGATAGACGCAGAGACAGATATATGAAAATAAAGACAGAAATAGGTTAAATTTAGCTATTTCCAACCCTTTCTTTTGTTTTTTATCTTATCTACCTCACCATCTCTCTCTCTTTATCATCTTATATTTTAATGTTCCTTGAAATAATAGTCTTAATTATTCTTTTGCAGGGATCATTAAATTTTATCAACATTCCTACCCTAAGTTTTTATTTTCTCTCTCTCTCTCTCTCTCTCTCTCTCTCTCTCTCTCTCTCTCTCTCTCTCTCTCACACACACACACACACACACACACACACACACACACACACACACACACACACACACAACTTCATTCTATCGCTCCTTCACCTTTTTTTTTTTTTACCTACCGCTCAATAAGTCAAAATTTTTCCTCCCCGGGCAAAATTTAGTCTAGTAACTATTTTTTCCTTCTGTTTCTTGTTTTCCTATCCGAATCTCTCACCAACTATCTTTCTCTCTCTCATTCTATTCTTCCTTGAGATAACAGCCTATCTTTTTATAAACAATAGTATGGATAGTAACTCTTCCTATCCCTACGCGATTATTTTTCCTGTCTCCTTCTCTTACCCAATATCCCTTGCTCCCCCTCCCCTCATATTCTATTGTTCCTTGAGATAATGGTCCTTTTTTTCCTATGTATCAGTGAATCTATTTAAAACTGCTACTCATATGTTATAGATTATTCTCTCCCTCCCCCCCTCCCTCTCTCTCTCTCTCTCTCTCTGCAGGACCGGCCTATCCCGACCGAAGTGGGGACGATACAGCCAGTGTATCTCTAGCAAGTGGCTTATGCTGTCTGGTAGAGATTTGTATGCAGGGTGAGAAGTGCTTGTAAGTGTAATTGTAGTGTTGGAGTGGCTTTGGATGTGTGTGTAGCCGACTGGGTGCAAGCATACTTTATAGTATGCGACACTGGTTCAACCACAGCACCCCCTATATCCGCCAAGCAGTACGTGACCAGACGAACGCTCCCAAGTTTATTACCCTGGCGGGGCGCGAACCCTAGTTCTTCAGTGTACGAAAACGTACACTTTACCACCGTACCACAGAGGTTCCATATATATATATATATATATATATATATATATATATATATATATATCCATCCATCCACCATTCCATTAATTATCGATCCAATTACCTATGTATCTATCTATCTGTCTAAAAGTACCACAGGAGTCATTAATGGAAGGGAAGCCTAAGGAGAAACCAGAATCTGTGTGATTTTCAATAAATGCTAACACTCTCTACCTGCCCTGACAGTTTCCCCTCTTTACCCTCCCTCCCCTCCTCAAATATTCGCTTGCATTTGACTCATTCACCCTCATTTTTCTCCACCTTCCTACTCTCCCTTTCCTTTCCACTTCCCTTCCCCCCTTCCATTTTCCCCTCCCTCCTTCAGTCTTCTCCCCTCCTTCTTCCCCTCATTTTTTTTTTTACCTTTTTCTCCCCTTCCCTCCCCGTGCATCTGCCCTCTCTCCCTCCTCCCCTCATCTTCCCTCCCTCCCTTCTTCTCTCGTCTCCCCTCCCTCCATCCCTCCCTCCCTTCTCGCCTAATATTCATTCTCTCCCTCCTTCCCTTATCCCCCCTTCCTCCCTCCTTCCCATCTCTCCTTCCTCCAGGCCTTGTTACTCCTTCATCCTTCAACATATTCCCTCAGTACCACTTTCCCCACCCTCTTTCATTCTCCCTCCCTCCTCCTCCACCTTATTTAATCTCCCTCAATTCCCCTCATTCCTCCACCTCCTCCCTCCCTTCCTCCTTCACCCATCTCCCATACCATTTCCCCTCATCTCCCCTACCACCATCTCCCCGTCATCACTCCTCCCTCCTCCCTTTATCGCACCTCCTTCCTTCTCCGTCCGTCCGTCCGTCCGTCCCTCCCTCCCTCCTCCCCTCATTGCTCCATCCTCCTTCCCTCGTTCCTCTCTCCCTCCTCCCCTCATTTCCCCCCTCTCTCCCCTCCCCTCATCTCCTGCATTTGCTTCATTCACTCTCATTCTTTCCCCTCTCATCGCCCACGGTCACAGCCAGTACAAAATTTTCGCTGTGCTGCGCAATCAATCTCTCTCTCTCTCTCTCTCTCTCTCTCTCTCTCTCTCTCTCTCACTTGCATCAGAAATTTGCTCCACGATTTAGCCAGAAAATTTTCGTCCCAGTTCGATTTTTTCCTCTTTATCGTTTTAGGCACTGATGCTGTGGAGGATGGAAAGCTGGGGAGAAGAGGAGAGAGAGAGAGAGAGAGAGAGAGAGAGAGAGAGAGAGAGAGAGAGAGAGAGAATGCTACGTATGATGGACAATTTGGGTACAAAAGGGAAGGGAAGACAAGGCAGGGGAAGGGAGAAGGGGACGAAAGGAGGGAGAGAGGAGGGAAGGATGGAAGAGGTAGAAGAAGGGAGAGGGGAAATGCGAGAGGGTAGAAGGGAAAGAGATGGAGAATGAAGAAGGAAGGAGGAGAAGCGTTTGTGTAGCATACGAAACGGGGGGTTGGCAAAGGAGAGAGAGAGAGAGAGAGAGAGAGAGAGAGAGAGAGAGAGAGAGAGAGAGAGAACTGAAAAATATTGGGGAGAACGGGAGATAAGTGGTAAGAGGATGAGGGTGGAAGAAGAATAGAGGAGAATGAAAGAGAAAAGAGCGGGAGGGAGAGGAGATGGGGAAGGAAAGGAGAAGGTAAAGGAGGAGGAGGAGGAGGGAGGAAGAAGTGGGGAGGGGAGAGAGGAAAGGAGGGGAGCGGGAGGCAGAGAGGACGGAGAGGGAAGAGGTGGAGGTTAGGGTAGGGGGTAAATGAGGAAAACTGATGAAACAGACAACAGTGTGAGTAACTGTGGTGCTGGGTTTGGAAAGTACAGAAGACGAGATTATTATAAAGTGCCGACAAGACAGACAGACAGACAGACAGACAGATAGACAGATAGATAGATAGATGGACAGATATAGACAGACAGACAGACAGTTATGAAGTGAGAAAGTAGTGGGGGAAGGGGGTTAATGGGTGTAAGGGAAGCAGAGAAGGAGAGGGGCAGGGTAAAGAATGTTTAGAGAGGGGGAGATGATGGGGAGAAAGGAGAAAATGAGATAGGGAATGGGGGGGGGGAGATAGGGGACGGACCTGGGAAGAGGAAGGGGGAAATTGAAGGGAACTGGAAATAGGGAGTGACGAAGAAAGGGGAAAAGGAAAGTGATAAGAATGAGGGACGGGAAAGGGAAAGAGAAACTGATGGGGAAATGGAATGAGGAGGGAATGAGAAAAGGATAATGAAAAGAATGAGGGGAGAGGGAATGAGAAAGAGGAAGGAGAAAGAAAAAAGGCATAGAGGGACGGGAGGGAAGGAGACAAGAGAGGGGAAACGGATGGGATGCCAGGAAACACAGATAACAGGAAACATACTAACCTACAGAAAGGCATTATCTGCTGACGTAAAACTAATTAGCCTACACAGGAGATATAACCTACTTGTGTGTGTTTGTGTGTGTGACAGAGAGAGAGAGAGAGAGAGAGAGAGAGAGAGAGAGAGAGAGAGAGAGAGAGAGAGAGAGAGAGAGAGAGAGAAATGGGTGGTATGTCACAAGAAAACGACAGGAAGCAAGTGGTAGTGACAGGAGGTATGTGAGTTTAGACAGGTGACGGAGGCCTGGCAAATAGCGGTGTCTGGCGGGAGGGTCACGTAGACAGGAGAGAGAGAGAGAGAGAGAGAGAGAGAGATACACCATTCTTTACTGCAGACGCCATATTCAAGAATGTGAAAGAAGATGGAGTCATGGCGGGGAAACTAAAGGAAACAGGTGTAAGCGACAGAGGTATGTGGGTGTAGATCTGAGAGCGAGGCCTGGCAAATAACAGTGCGTCAGACAGGAGGGTAAGCCAGACGAGACAATTATAGACCGCTAACACGCTATGTGATTAAAGGGAAGAAAAAAAGACAGGCGAAGTAGCTGATCAATGTGAGGGCTGATAAGAACAAAGGAAACAGAATATATTGGTTCTTATTCCGTTCATACATAAATACCTATTCGTAATCCGTATACGTAGTTTATCTGGAGCGTATGCATGAGTTAAGAAGCATAGTTATTTTACCGGATTACAATAAATGTTCGAAAAGGTTAATTTTTTCTTGCAAATTTTTACGACGCCTTGAATGCATGACTTCTGAACCTTCCTTAACACGTTAGTAGCGATTTTGAGAAGAGCTGATGACTGCATTTTTTATTTCCATAGACAGGGTTTAAAACAAGTGTACAGTGATCACAGAATGTGCAGTGATCAATCTGATTTGTGCAGTGATCAAACTGATTCTGTGTAGTGATGACACTGCTGATGTGCAATCAAATACTTGTTTGGGTAAATGGAAAACGTTTGGCAACATAGTCTTCTCAGAAGTTCTATAGTTGTCTCGCAAATAATTTATGGAGAGATAGCACTAATTTTAATGTCAGTTTTCAAGCTTTTTTATTTCATTTATTTGTCCAAAACTTTCTTTATCTGAAAAAAATTCTATATTCATTAGCCTCCATTTATTTCATAATCAAGTTTACGGCAATGTGTAAAAATATATATATATATATATTTTTAACGTATCTTACTTTATCATCATCATTATCCGGACCTCCTTCCCTACCCTAGGGCAGGGTAAGGAGCAGCAGTGTCCAGACAACTCAAATTTGCCCAGTCCAATGGGCCACGCTTCCATTCACTCATCATTCAAGCCCCCGGAATCCTGGCTCTATCGGATACGCCAAAAACATTCACCACGTTCCGTAGCTTCACATAACCGTATCCGATAGAGTCAATCCGGACGCTGCCACGTTAGAAAGGGATGCCAAATCCCTGATCATGCACTTCTCCACACAACATTCATCCAGTCAGCTCGATCTCCTGTCAGTGCCCTAGCCTCACCGGCTTCCAAACCTCTCTTCCTCACACACTCATCCACCATATCTCTCCACCTTCTCCTTGGCCTACCTCGCCTCCTGCCTCCTTCGAATTCGCTCAGATATACCTTTTTCACCACTCTATTGTTATCCATTATCTCCACATGACCATACCATCTCAGTACACTCTCTTCGATTCTGGTGTCCACCGACTTCCTCACTCCACATCTTTCACGAATCACATTATTTCGTATCCTATCCACCCTCTGTACTCAACATACATTCCTCAGCAGTCCCATTTCCACTGCTCTTACTCTTGACTTTTCATTTTCATGCCACCCCATAGTCTCACATCAATATGTTAAGGTTGGCACTAACACTCCTTCATGTACGCCTCGTGCAGCTGCAACGCTCAAGCCTCTGTTTCTTATCAAGGACTTCAATGCACCAGCTACTTTTCTTCCTTGTATCACTCTACTTTCAACTTCTTTTTGCACATTTTCCTCTCTTTTCTATCACTGTAGTCAGGTATTTGAACACTCTCACCAATTCCAGTCTCTCTCCATTCACTGTAACATCGCACTGGGAGTCACCTTCCCTCTCAATAACCATCACTTTACTCTCCTACATTTACTCTCAAGGCACGACGCTCACACACATCAGCAAAACTCTGCACTAGCCTACCAAATTCTTGTCCGGTACTTGCAAGCAGTACTGCATCATCGGCATACAACAAATTTGAGATATTCCATCCATCACCATTCATTACCAACACCATCCCTCCCTCCATTACTCGTGTTTTTACTTCTCTAATCACCCCATCCATATATATATTTTACTAATTTACATTTGATCTTATTGCTACATATAATTGGTATACGAACTGAAAATTATAATATCCGGAAATACTAATTGATATATACTCGTGCATGTGTGTGTGTGTGTGTGTGTGTGTGTGTGTGTGTGTGTGTGTGTATATATATATATATATATATATATATATATATATATATCTATATATATATATATATATATATATATATATATATATATATATATATATATATATATATATATATATATATTCATTTTTCCTTATTTTATATCCGCCGAGAGAGAGAGAGAGAGAGAGAGAGAGAGAGACGGGGATGAAATAATGTACACAGGAAAGATAAACATAGTAAGAAGAAAACAGAAAGCACACAGAAGCTGACAAAAAGAAAATAAGCAGAAGCAGAGAGCAGAGGCAGACAGAGGTAATTAACAGTAGACAGGGTAGAAAGGAAGGAAAAAAATAGACAGGAGGGGGAAAGAAAAAGCAGTAACAAGTTGACAAGTAAAAACGGGAACGCACACAGACAGCCAGACAGCGGTGGAAGACTGCCAGACAGGAAGATATCAAGCGAACGACCGACCACTAGACAGGAATTTGTTGGCAAGGCTACAGTGGAGGTAAGGTATAGATAGATAGATATATAGATAGATAGATAGATAGACAGACATTGATGGATAGACAGACAGGACAGAGAGATTGGATAGACAGATAAACAGGATAAAGACAGCATACGATTTTTACATAGATGGATGGATGGATGGATTGAAAGACACACAGATGGATGGACAGATACCACAGATAGACACAGACTGATAGACAAATACATGGAGAGACAGATAATGAAGGACTGCCAGACATGAGACAAATTTGCTGGTAACACTAAGTGACTACGGTAACGAAAAGGTGGGGACGGAGTGTGATACTGATAAAAGCATACAAGGTCACACACACACACATACACACACACACACACACACACACACACACACACAGATTAATGGATGCGTAAAGACATGAATTCACAGATACAGAGCGAAATAAACAAACAGATACTCGTACGAAATGGTAAAGACAGAAACAAGGTGGAAATTTGTTGTCACGCCTCCAACAGAAGTTACGTCGACAGGCAGACAGACAGGCATTAATTTGAAGAGAGCATGATATATTAACACAGGGACTGAGTATGATGTATAGACAGATATATAGACTGACAGTGACAAATACATCATGGGTAAGGACAGATAGACGGAGTGACAGATACTGATACAAAGAAAAACGTAGTACCAGTAGAAGCTTATGGATGAACGAACTGACAGATGGAGATAGATACACAGAATGAGATAAGACACAAAGAAGACAGGCAGAGAGACATGGACAAACTACTAAGGATAATATTTTTTCAGACGATTTTAGTCAGCTTAAGGGATCCATCGTTGGAAAGATTTTATAAGAAGGGAACACAAGGGGGGTTTGGGAAGACAGGACGAAGACAGGAAAAGAACAGCATCGAGGCAGACTAAGGAGACAGGAAAAACGACAGGATATTGTGCACAGAGACAGGCACGGCAGACAGACGATTTGAAAAGACAGGAGAGAGAAGGGGATTTATGACAGGGATGAAGGGGCTGGCAGAGAGAGAGAGAGAGAGAGAGAGACGAGAATGAGTCAGTGAGAAGCGGTACAAAGACAAGAGCTGAGTAAAGAGACAGAATGCTGGATAAGTTAAGAGGACACAGGAGAGGAAGGATACAGGAGAGGAAGGACACAAGAGAGGAAGGACACAAGAGAGGAAGGACACAGGAGAGGAGGGACACAGGAAAGGAAGGAGACACGAGAGGAGGGCCACACGAGAGGAGGGCCACACGAGAGGAAGGACACACGAGAGGAAGGACACAAGAGGAAGGACACAGACATAAGAGTGACAGTTAGACGAGCAGTGTGAGACAGGTGCAAGATTTAACTCTCTGCAGTAAGAGGTTCCGTTCAGTTACCTTGTTTTGTCATCCATATACCTGGCAGATTAGATAACACAGCCTACTCTATATCAAACAGCCTCGTAGGGACTAGAAGACCTGTTGATATTACTTTTTTTTTTATTCCCTTTACTAAATTGGTCTGGCGTCAGGTTTAGCCAGACCAAATTTTCAATAATCCACTGGCATAAGTTACAATCAAATTTTTCAAAGTTCCTAAGTAATTGACAAAGTTGTGAATATAGATAGGGAGTGAGCATATGTATTTAAAGAGAACAGAGGATATATAAAGATACACAAGGCATAGGAAATTAATGAGAGAGAGAGAGAGAGTGGGGGGGGGGGCTGACAGTGGTGTGAGAGAGAGGAAGGTGGGCCCTCCCCTTGGCGGCCACGGGGTTAACTGAGCGACACCCAATTTGCCGGCATTAATGGGGCGCGTGTCACACCCTCCCTCGCTCTACCTCTCTCACCTCACTCTACCTCTCTCTTCTCACTCTACCTCCCTCACCTCACACGCAACCTCTCTCACCTCACACTCGATCTCTCCCTCACTCACCTCACTCTCTCTCTCTCTCTTTCTCCTCTCGCTCTCCACCTCACTCTCCTCAATCTCATTACATCTCTCCCATCTCCCTCCTAACATTACTCATCTCACCGACCTCACCTCCCTCACTTCAGCTCCTTCACCTCATCTCCTTGTACCTCATTTCACTCACCTATCTCACCTCACTACACTTCATTTCTGCCTGAACTATACTCACTTCATTCCTCTCACTTCACTTTGCCTCTATGGACCTCACTCACCTCGCTTCAACAATGTACCCCCGCATCCATCAGGCTCGCGCTCTCTCTCTCTCTCTCTCTCTCTCCTCAAACACACACACACACACACACACACACACACACACACACACACACACACACACACCTTCAATACCAACACAGTACACTTACGAACATAAACATATCTACACTTCATTACCATAAATAACATGACAATGAACAATGACTTTTGGAACATAGCACTGCGATATTCGAAGTCCAATAACCTTTTCAGATAATCGCATACGAATTTCATATTTATTCGTCGGGGACAGCCGTCACCTGATGGCATCGATAAGTCCGGATAGTGAAGCTGCCCGGTTAAACACAGGGTCCCTTTATCATCCCCCCTATCCCCCGAAAGGAGGATGGGGGCGACGGAAGAGCAGCTTCTTTGCATGCACTCCATCATGTTTAGGCTCAGGTGAGCCTTCGGTTGCAGCTGCTACTACTACACTGCTGCTGCTGCTGCTGCTACTACTACTACTATTTTTTTTTTTTTTTTTTTTTTTTTACTACTACTGTCACTACAAGGTGTCACGCTAAAGGTAAATACAATCGTTTTATGAAGGTAATATTATAACAAAGAAAAATTGTACTGAATTTTTTAAGCACCTCATCTCACCTCCTTCGCCTTATCCATACTGGTCTCACCTCATCCCCCTCACCACCGTCCCAACCTCAAGTCGCCCAATCTATCACTTCAACGCCCTCAGCATATCATCATTCAAAGCTCACCTCATCAATCTCAACTCTGTACCCATCTTCTCACCTCTCTCCTCACTTCGCCTCTTTGACCTCAGACTTTTCAGTGCCATTCAGTCTTTATTTTTAGTTTATTCTTACTATACACACACACACACACACACACACACACACACACACACACACACACACACACACACACACACACACACACACACAAAGCTTCTCCAATATATATATAAAAAAGACAAATCCAACAAGAATCCCATCTCCTTTCGATCCCCCGTCAAATTCTCCTCACCGCCAAATTTTCATCCATATTATCCTAGTACAGCGGCACATAAGGAATCCAATAAAATTCAGAACAGCTTACGAACCCAGCCAAATTTTTCTTAAGATTCCATTTCCAGCCATAATACAGTAGTTCCACGACGCGTAAACACACACACACACACACACACACACACACACACACACACACACACACACACACACACACACACACACACACACACACAATCAATCAATCAATCAAAGTCCGAAAGCCTTTGATCACTATAGTCGTTTTTCCTTAACTTGGCCTAGATTTTCGTCCTTTTGCATCTTATCTGACGTAGCTCAGTGGCAGATAAAGACAATACTAAGGCTCTACATGCTTTCCATAGCACTTCCCCGTGACTAGCATCATATTCTTGCGTTAATGTCACAGTACCTCAGCATTCACGATGGAGAGGTGGCAATTTCAGACCAAGAGTTAGAAGAGTAGAGTCAAATTCTCCTTTCTGCCACATTTTCAAGAAGAGTGTAGTCAAATTCTCCTTTCTGTCATATTTTAAAGGTTATAGTCAAATTCTCCTTTCTGTCATTTTTTAAAGGTTATAGTCAAATTCTCCTTTCTGCAAAATTTTGAAGATTATAGTCGAATTCTTCCTGCCACATTTTTAGCCATCTTAGCCTAGTTCGACATCGCGTCAGGAATCCATCGCCATTACCACCTCGCAATTCCCACGCCATTCCCGGTCATTAGGCTGAAGGGGTGCCATTCCAAGTTGGGGGGAGGAAGTGAGTACGAAAGACATCTATTGGTATCTATCTGGTCCTCTGTGATCATAGTCTCTCTCTCTCTCTCTCTCTCTCTCTCTCTCTCTCTCTCTCTCTCTCTCTCTCTCTCTCCATATTATACCGCTAATGATCCAACAAAGTTCTGCCGGTACACTTAATTACAGTCTCCTCTCTTACGTTTTACTCTCTTGACTACGAAGGTGATTATTCTCTTATTTTCTCAACACCAATGGACTTGATTCAGCTTAAGACAGTCCTCTCGTAGAATAATAATAATAATAATAATAATAATAATAATACAGGTGTACCTCACATAGCACACGCCTCTATAGACTTCACTTTGGGTACATCTTTGGGTATGATTTAATGCCTTTCATCTCTTACTAATGATATTAATTACAAGTCTCGGTGGGAAAGTCAGCCTGTCTTCGTCTCTAAAGGTACTCATGTAGGCAGTTTTGAAGCAACAGTACGTCCTTCTATCCGATTTTTCATTCACTGATTCATTCACTCCATCATTAAGTCATGCAGTCATTCGTTCATTCTTCACTTTTTTTTTTTTTTAATTACTACATACACACCGAGTACCCTTAAAATAATCACCGCAAAAATGCTACTAACCCCGGCTATACACATATTTATTTGACTAACGTTGGGTTTCAGAAAGAGATGTTAGAGTACAGCCTGAGTTCTACATATTCTCTTATTTTTCGGCCTACACAGAACCCATCTTCAAAGAGCCTGTGTAGCCTCAAACGTTTCGGCCTGCAAAGAACCCAACTTATGAGTCTGCGTAGCCCAAAACGTCAGAGAAAAAGAATTCAAGCTCTCTCCTACCCAACATTTCCACTTGTCGCAATGATTCATGTACTATCGTGCACAAAGGTTCCTTCCATCAACAAGGGGAGAAGGGTACTCTGCCACTAGAGGTCAGGTTAATCGCACACGTCTACCCCCCCCCACCCAACACCCTCTCCTTACCCCCACCACACCACTGATTTGTTAGGCAGATTGAATAGGAGATATGAAGATTCACCATTCTCACATCTTGCCGCATGTAATGTTACTTTCATTTATCCTACCATTAGGTGTATTATCATGTGCATAGATCCATACTCAGTTCCATGACAAGTAATTATGTCGAAGTTTTAGCAGATTTCAAAAGAAAAGGCATAATGTATACAGTTTGGTTCCCAAATATTTATCCAATGTCTTCTAAACGATATCTTAAAATCCAAGCAATAGCGACAATTTATATGATTACTAGCCACGTACAGTAAGTTCCTCTCCTACCCTACCATCGGGGGACCCACAAATCCACCCATCCACTAATCCACCTACTCACTCAGCCCATCCAACAAAACCCACCAACCTCACCCCGGGCACTCAACCTGCCCAGACACCTAAGCGACCCATCCAGCCCATCGATTCCGGCTGTCCACCTTGCTAACTCGCGAATGCCACCCATGACGCTCACCCTACAATGCCACTGAACACATCCACCCACTCACATATCCACCCTGAACCCATCCACCCACCTAACCCACCAACCCATCCACCCACCCAGAGCATCCCGGCCACGCACTCATCTCAGCCACCCTGGCAACCCACCTTGCCCACTCACTCTTGCGAACCACCGTACCCACTCACCCTGGCGACCCACTCTGCCCACACATTCCGACGAGCCATCTTGCCGATCGACTCCTACCACCCACATTCCCAACCACGATTTCCACCCACCCTGCTCACCCAACAATGCCATCCATCGCATCTACTCACACAACCCTCCCACCTCTCCCTGAACACTCACTCACCCTGCCCACCTACCCATCCTATCCACCCACTCCTCCCACCGATCCATCCGCCCATCCACATGCCCAACCATCCTTCTTACCCAACTTCATTAACTTCCCCATCTCATTCACCCATTTGAACCCGACTCATCCACCACACTCATCCCATCCTACCGACCCCTCCCTGACCACCCACATATCCAGCCACTCACCCGCCCAGCCCACACCACGCACCCACTCACAAACCCATCTCTACCTTACAACCCACCCCAAGCCACTCCACATACCCCACCCAACCAACCCACCAGCTTACCAACCATCCTGTCCACTCACCTTTGCAAAGCACCGACTTACCACATCCACCAATTCAACCCCACTAACACCACCCACCCAACCAACTGGCCCCGAGAGAGAGAGAGAGAGAGAGAGAGAGAGAGAGAGAGAGAGAGAGAGAGAGAGAGAGAGAGAGAGAGAGAGAGAGAGGTTCGCAATGACTTCACCCACTAATCATCCTCAGTGCTTGTTTCTCCTCAAGGAAGATTGGTCCCACGTCTTATGAATTACTGTCTGATGGTTCGTGGGTGGAATTCGTGATTTCTCAGGGTGCATAGCTGGGATCGATGGGCTGGATGGGTCGCACAGGTGTCTGGGCTGAGTGAGTGGCCGGGGTGAGGTTGGTGGGTTGTGTTGGATGGGCTGAATGGGAAGGTGGATGAGTGGGTGGGTGGTTTTGTGGCACCCCAGATGACAAGGCAGGAGAGGAACACAGGTGGCTAGTAACCATACAACTTGTCACAGTTACTTGGATTACAGTATACCGCTTAGAACACGTTGGATAAATAATTGGAAATCACACTATACACTGGGGTCACTGTACTGAAGCTCCATCTCTTATTCATCCGGCTAACAAATCAGTGCATTGGTGGGGGGTAAGGAGGGGGAGTTGGGGGGTTGAAGTGAGCGATTAACCTGACCTCTTGTGGCAGATTACCCTGTCCCCTGGTTGATGGAAGGAACTTTCGTGCGCGACAGTACATTTATTTTACTCTCGCTAACGCCAGACGATTTTACCGACTAATGACCTACCATCTGAGGTCGACATGTTAACCCCTGTAGCCCAAGGATGTAATATGTATCCTGTTCCTTGCTTTGGTTAAGATTGTTTTATATATTGGTTAGGGGAGAGCCACTCGGGGTGAGGAGGTTAATGGAACTTGTTTTTATGGTACCAGTACGGTGTATGGAAGTTAGTCTGTGTTACCTGTCACTGTATCACTAAAATCTCGGAACTTTCCCCCCCCCCCTTTTCTCTCTCTCTCTCTCTCTCTCTCTCTCTCTCTCTCTCTCAAGTACCGGTATAAAATATGGAAGTTAGTCATTTTATCACTAAAATGCCGGACCTGTTCGCCCCCCCCCTCCCTCTCTCTCTCTCTCTCTCTCTCTCTCTCTCATCCAGCAGCCCGTCGACGCGATTGGCTTCTACCCCAACGATTGCATCCCATATTTTCCACCCCGACTTAATTGCTCATTTAGCCTCCCTTTTTAGCGATCCTCCTCAACGCTACTGGCTCCGTCCCGCCTACCTACACGAGCTGCAAAATTTCTGTCACTCATTTGCACATGGGTTAATGAAGCTCTTATTGGCACTCCGGTTAATAGAGGGCATTAAACGTGGCCATCACTGACAAGTGGACAATACGGCTAATTACTGTCAAAAAGTTGGGCGAGATTGTCAACCTGAATATCGAAAACTGATGCTGGGAACACATAAATCCATATATTCATCCATCTATCCACTCATTCATTCATCCATCCACTCATCCACCCGTACATTCATCCATCCACCCATCATCCATCCATCTATCCTTCATTCAATCCTGTACTGCCTTATCATGAGCGTAAGAGACCTGGGCAAGGCAGAGTAAGTCCATACATTAAAGGACAGGGTAGTCAGTCACTCGCACCCGAATAGCATTAGAAGAGCCACAAATTCCAACCACTCCTTGGATATGAACCAACTAAAGGACACATCTGGTTGGAAATCCTTAATCCACTTTAGACCAGACCAACAGAAATCAGTGTACAAGTATATGGTGAAATTGTACAATGAATGATTCGCTACGTACAATAAACACATACTTTTCAACAGATAAATAAAGGAAGGGGAAAAAAAAAAATCTTCCATACAGCAGATTACAGGTGTCCTCCATTCATTAAAAAAAAATCTATAACTGTTGGACCTGAACTGCTGTAACTGAAGACTTGGAGGGGAATTTATCAGGGAAAGCAAGTTTGTCATTCACCGTTGAAGTCACCAGCGGGTACCAGTACATCGATGAATATAAACACAGGTACCGTAAATACTAAAAACTATGAATTAACGGTGCATTCATTTACAACTACACACAGAGGCCAATTATCGCTTGCTCTACGAATACAAAATTAAAGTAGCTCAAACTGTCAACTAGAAATACGGATCACTGACAATGGGAGAAAATACATAAACAACAAAACACAGGCTGTATTGATGCCACGATTTACATAAGAGGAAGATTCATTCGTTGTCGCCCTCTCTATATTTATTTAAAAGATGAGTCAAATCGTCAGCTAAATTACAGTCGAACTCTAAGTGACACCGAGGCTTCGTAGCACCTCCTAGTTATCAATTTATTCCGTATATTACACCCTAACAATTTTTTTTTTTTTTCAGTTACTCCTCTATCCCCTTAATATCGATATAGTTTGCGCCAATAAACACAGTATATGATATTAACGTGTAATGAGAGGAATAAATCGCTAAGAATGAGCTATTACCAAGGCCTGTATTCTCGTCAGGTAAGGAAGATCCCTAGCACTTCTTCCTTAGCGATTTATTTTTGGATATGGGTGGTTAACATCCCTTTATGTTATTTATGAAGAGTATGCCGATATTGAAAGGATTTATGTAGCACAGAAGAGGACAGTAAGGAGCAATAAGGAAAATAAATCGCTTAGGAATTGGCGTTAGGGAGCGTCCTCACGAGACGACGGACCCAAATCTCCAAAGCGAATCAGAATATGACACTTACATTGTGGAACTGTTCATGGGAATTAAAGACTGGTGACAATATTAAGAAAGGAATCAGAGGTCAGTTATTTACATGTACACGAATAATTAAAAAAAAAAAAAAAAAAAAAAAAAAAAAAAAAAGAAGACGGAGGGGGCAAAAGTATCAACTAATACAAACAATAAGAAAACTGCCGATGGGAAACAATTAGTCTAGTCAAACATTAAAGGAGATTAGAGAGCAACAAGTTATTAGCGGCGCGCGCGCGCGCGTGGTAACGCTCTCGCTTGCCAACTGGTGGACGGGAGTTCGCGCCTCGCTCAGGTTGCGAAAAGTTTCACTGACGAAGTGGGTGGTTACTGTCCCCCTTGAGCAAGGGGACGGGTGTGTGCGTGTGTGAAGGTCACAGCCTTGCCCATAGATCGGACTATATGAGCTCTCAGCTCCCTTCCGGGAGGGTAAAAGCTGACGATCACGACCATCAAGTGACCCTGACCGACCCGGTGAATTACACACACACACACACACACACACACACACACACACACACACACACACACACACACACACACACACACACATTATACCTTTACAAGCAGAAGGTCAAAGGATGATTTATGTTGCTATACTTCGTGTTTGGGAGAGATTAGCTAGTAACACTGCCCTGAACAGAACAGAGAAGCAAACAACAATAATCTACTTTTCACCCTACATATACCTGTAATTATAACTCTACTGCATAAGCAATAAATTACAGTCGCTCGCTGACACGGCAGGATTGTTTTTTCATTTGACAGACTATACCGTGGCCAGAATAAATATCACTTCTGCTGGCTGTGTTTTGGAGCAAGGAGGAGTGGCGGAATTAAATGTAGAGTACAGAATGGGAAAATATGGACAAAACAGTAAACGTAAAACTGACTATGGGATGCAAGGAAGTTTCTCAGGACAACTATAATGAATTGTTCTTGTTAAAGGCAAACGATTTTATTCAGCTGAGTGAATCATAAGAGCCTGAGGAAAAGAAAAGAAAAGGAATAATAAACTGTTAACTGCTCATGGGGAAACAATTAAGGACTCGGCTACTCAAACTACTGAGGAGTGCCACGGGAAATTAAGTTGGAAGGTACAGAATACACACACACACACACACACACACACACACACACAATATATATATATATATATATATATATATATATATATATATATATATATATATTGTTACGGAACAGAGAAAGATAACGTACACTTTAAGTGAGAATACGAAGAGTCACTACTGTCCCGTAAAGTTCCAGGTTCAAAACAAGAGAGTTAGGTAAAATTACAAGTTAAAGTTTAATGCTCAAACTAACAACAAAACATTCAGAACTCATAAGGATAATGTAATGGCAAATAAACAGGTTAAATATATGGTTAACTGCAATAGCCTCTATTAACACGAAGTTAGCAAGAGTAAATTTATCTAAGTCAGCCCTGATAAAATGAGATACCAGATAATACTCAGTGAATGCCAGATAAATTATTACAGATACAAACTATTATCAAAAATGACTGACATAAAGATCCATACATGAATTACAAAAACTTCACTAAGCCTACAAATTAAACTTATGCTATACAGTACAAGAAAAAAATGCAACAGTTATACTCAAATTACACACAGCTGCTAGATGGTTGGAGATTTCTTGAGCACTCACAATAATAATATCTGTACAGGGGAGGACAGAGATGTGAACAAAATGAGGAGCAGATCTAAGTGGCCATGATGCAGAGACTGAGCTCATTATATAGGGGCTGGCAGAGCCTGATACAACTTGTAAGAGGACGCGCAAATGAAAGCCATGGGGACATAGAGTTCACAATCCCGCTCTGGACAACAGAGAGAACGACTTACTCTACTATAACGGTAGAAGGGGGGGACTGAGGCAGAACACGCTCGTGATCAAACATGCAGCATACTGTGCGTTAAAATTACACAAAGGATGATGAAATCATAGGCTATGTAACACCTCCCCACAAAGAAAAAGAAATTTACAAAGGAAATTTCTTATTACTCTAAAACAATCTGTACATGGCATTACAGAACACGCAAATATCTTTCCTAGTGTTACAAAACATGAGATCTCCCTAGCACGTTCAGTCATAGGTACTTGCCAGTATCCCTTTAACAAATCAAACCTACTTATGTACCTAGCCTTTCCGATCTTGTCTATGCAATCTTCCACACGAGGGAGAGGGTAAGTGTCTGTATTAGTTATCTGATTAACACGTCTGTAGTCGATGCAAAGCCTCTGTGACCCACCCGGCTTAGGGACTAGAGTGACAGGAGAACTCCACTCGCTCTGACAGGGCTCAATCATCTTGTGGTCCAACAGGTAGCCAAGCTCCTTCTGGATGAGAGGAACTTTCACTGGGTTCACACGGTAAGGAGGCAATTTAATTGGCTTTGCGTCTCCAACATTGACATCATGCATCAACACAGTAGTTCTTCCTGGAGTGGCACGGAACACTTGCGGGTACTCCTGCAGTAATGCCGAAAACTCCAGCCTTTCCTCGGGAGGTAGATGAGAAAGCTTAGTCTGGAGATCATTCATGATATCAGGATTCTTCCCCAAACTATCACTCAGGCTCATGCTGCATGGGAGAACTTCACTTGTAGACTCGGGTGGAACAGCTACAGTGTAGACTGGATTATTTTCGTCCCGCCTGTGATATAACTTTAGCATGTTGATGTGACATAGTTGCTTGTTCTTTCTACGATCTGGTGTGGCGATGACATAGTTGACATCACTGAGTTTCTTCTCCACGAAATAAGGACCACTAAACTTGGCTTGAAGAGGTTGCCCATGAACTGGTAGCAGAATCAAAACCTGATCTCCTGGCTGAAAGTGGCGTAACCTGGACTTCTTATCATACCAAGTCTTCATCTTCTCCTGAGCAGCTCCTAAATTCTCTCTCGCCAGCTGTAAAGCAGTGGACAGCCGTTCTTTGAACTTCATCACATACTCCAGCAGGTTGACGTCATCTTCCTCCGACAGCCAGCATTCCTTGAGTAGCTTAAGGGGTCCTCTTACTTCATGGCCAAACAGTAGTTCAAAAGGTGAGAAGCCCAGTGATTCATTTGGAGATTCTCTTGCAGCAAATACAACGAATGGAAGACCTTTATCCCAGTCTTTCTGATGTTCCAAACAGTATTTCTTGAGCATCGATTTGAGTGTTTGATGATATCTCTCCAACGCTCCTTGGGTCTGGGGATGGTAAGCTGAAGACGTGATCTGGGTGATGCCCAACTCTTTCAGAGACTGCTTGAAAACGTTTGACATGAAATTACTTCCCCGGTCTGACTGTACCTCCTTGGGCAGACCAAACTTTGTGAAGAACCCTAGCATTTCCTTAACCACGTTCTTTGCTGAGATATTTCTAAGTGGAATGGCTTCAGGATAACGAGTAGCCATATCAATCATGGTCAACACATAAGAAAATCCTGAAGAAGTCTTAGGAAGAGGGGCCCACAATATCCACCAACACACGGGTGAAAGGCGCCTCAAAAGGAGGAATGGGAACTAGAGGTGCAACCTTTTCGGTCTGATTACACTTCCCCACAACTTGACAGGTGTGACAAGACTTACAATACCAGGAAACATCCCTGAAGATACCTGGCCAGTAGAAGTGTTTCAAAATGCGTGCCACAGTCTTCCTCACTCCAAGGTGTCCTGCCAAACTGGAATCATAGCCACTCTAATGATATCCTGCCTACAAACACGAGGGATGACAACCTGATGTACAACCTCCCATTCACAGTCGGCTGATGCTGTTGGGGGTCTCCACTTCCTCATAAGTACTCCTGACTTTACATAATAACAAGTAGAAGCACCGGCTGACTCTTCTTCACTGTAAGCAGAGTTAGCTAGACCTTTCAACTCAGGGTCAGCAACCTGCAACTCAACCAACTCTTGACGAGACAAATTATCAACACTACGGGGTACTGCCTCATCTGGTGAGTGGTCCAAATTAGCAAGAAAAGTGTCAGCTAGGATAACATCATCATCATCATTATCCTCTAAATCACCAGTAACTTTAGACTTAGCCCTAGTGACAGCACATGCAGAGACACATCAGGGACATCACAATCCTGGGACGCAGCCACTGGCTCACTAGACAACTGAGGAGCTGGACACACTTGACTTCCACCAATATCATTTCCAAGTAAGAAAGTTACACCTGACATTGGGAGTGTCTCAACCAACCCAACCATAACAGAACCATTAACAAAACCAGACTCTAAATTCACTCTGCACAGAGGAACAGAGAAGTAATTATTTCCTACACCTTGTAAGATTACAGTTTCATCAGAGGAATTAAAATTAGAGCCTAGAACACTGGTCAGCATAAGGGATTGGCAAGCACCTGTATCACGATATATTTTAACTGATTTCCTGTCATTACTGTCCAGAGGACTGACAAACCCATCAGACAGGAAATTAGCACATGAACTCTTGAGAGTGTCACCCACGTTACTTCTCAAAAGAGGAGCTCCATCATGAGAATTTAAGTTACCCCTCAAAGCAGGTTCAGTTAACTCAGTTAAAGAATTCTGGGAACTCTCAAGAGTGGACACTAGACCAATTGACTGAATATTTAAAGACTCCTTTTGTTCACATCACGCTGTCTCCTGAAACATCTCTCCGTAGTATGACCAAGCTTACTACAATAAGTACATTTACTTTTCTGAAATCTAGAGGTGAAGCTGGTATTTACTTCCTGAGAAACATCATCCTTATTCTCTTTCCTGTTACCTGTACTCTGAGTAGAGGCAACGTACTTACTCTCAGCTTTCCCTTTTTCTCTAGAATATCTCTTGTGAGTGAGAACATACTCATCAGCTAAAACTGCAGCATCAGACAAATTATCTATTCTTCTCTCATCAAGATATAGGCTTACATCTTTACTAATACACCTTTTGAAATCCTCCAGCAAAATCATCTGCTTAAATTTATCAAAATCAGAATCCACATTCTTAGAATTTAACCACTGCTCTAACAGATCTTCTTTGATTTTTGCATACTCAACATGGGATTGCTTATCTTGCTTGTAAGTTGTCCTAAATTTTACTCTATAGGCTTCAGGAACAAGCTCATAGGCCTTAAAGAATCAAGCTCTTAACTACATCATAATTATCAGATTGATCCTGAGGCAAAGATGCATAAGTTACTTGAGCTTTACCAGTGAGAACAGTTTGAAGGAGTACTGGCCAATACTCCTTAGGCCAATTAAAACCTGTAGCTACCCTCTCAAACAACTGAAAATACTTTGTTAAATCAGATTCATTAAAAGGAGGGACAAGTTCAACATTTTTAGCCACATCAAAATCATCAGAGCTAGATGATCCAGTTCCACCTTGTTTCATGCGATACTCATGGTCTGCCTGAATCCTAGCAAGTTCAATTTGTGCCTGAGCCTGTACCTGTGCCTCTTGAATACGAGCATTTGCCTCCTTAACATCAGCCTCCTTAGCACGTGCTTGAAATTCAGCTTCCTTCACACGAGCCTCCTGCAGGGCTAGCTGTAACTTAGCTAATTCAATCTGCGTTTGTTCATTTGGAGGAGTTACATTAAACAAGCTTTTATTAATCATGCCAACAATTTGATCTTTAGAATGATGAGAGTGAACTGCAATTCCCAATTGTTGAGCAACAAGCTTAAGTTCATTCTTTGTTCTGTTTTCTATATCACACACTGTTTGCACATTTGACAAAAAATCTTTGGCTTCATCAAGTGTAGAAATAGTAGCCATCATGAATATATCACAGTCACAAAATATCAAACAATATCCTTATGATAATATCCTGAATATCCTGATATGAGGTCGCCAGATTTATGTTACGGAACAGAGAAAGATAACGTACACTTTAAGTGAGAATACGAAGAGTCACTACTGTCCCGTAAAGTTCCAGGTTCAAAACAAAAGAGTTAGGTAAAATTACAAGTTAAAGTTTAATGCTCAAACTAACAACAAAACATTCAGAACTCATAAGGATAATGTAATGGCAAATAAACAGGTTAAATATATGGTTAACTGCAATAGCCTCTATTAACACGAAGTTAGCAAGAGTAAATTTATCTAAGTCAGCCCTGATAAAATGAGATACCAGATAATACTCAGTGAATGCCAGATAAATTATTACAGATACAAACTATTATCAAAAATGACTGACATAAAGATCCATACATGAATTACAAAAACTTCACTAAGCCTACAAATTAAACTTATGCTATACAGTACAAGAAAAAAAATGCAACAGTTATACTCAAATTACACACAGCTGCTAGATGGTTGGAGATTTCTTGAGCACTCACAATAATAATATCTGTACAGGGGAGGACAGAGATGTGAACAAAATGAGGAGCAGATCTAAGTGGCCATGATGCAGAGACTGAGCTCATTATATAGGGGCTGGCAGAGCCTGATACAACTTGTAAGAGGACGCGCAAATGAAAGCCATGGGGACATAGAGTTCACAATCCCGCTCTGGACAACAGAGAGAACGACTTACTCTACTATAACGGTAGAAGGGGGGGACTGAGGCAGAACACGCTCGTGATCAAACATGCAGCATACTGTGCGTTAAAATTACACAAAGGATGATGAAATCATAGGCTATGTAACAATATATATATATCTATATATATATATATATATATATATATATATATATATATATATGGACAGAGTCAAAGAATAGCATATGAATCGATTAGAGAACTGAGTGGTAATGCAGGTAAACGCAAGGAAATACCAGTTAGAGACAGGGAAGGAAATTTATTGACCAAAGATGGAGATATTAAAAATAGATGGAAAGAGCATTTTGAGACAGTTCTTAATAGACCAATACCACCAGAAGAGGATATACCGTCTGCTCAGGAAGATTTAAATATAGAAACAGGAGAGTTGAGGCTTGCAGAAGTGGAGAAAGCAGTAAAACAGTTAAAGAATAATAAGGCACCAGGGGAGGATGGTTTATTTCCGGAAATGTTTAAAGTGGAGGATAGATTAATAATGATCTTGACCAAGCTATTCAATAAGATATGGGTGACGGGGTTACTACCATCAGTTTGGAAGAATGGTGTAATTGTTAAAGTTCCGAAGAGGGGAGACCTGAGTGAATGTGGCAATTGGAGGGGAATCTCTTTGTCACCGATAGCTTTGAAAGTTTTCAGTAGAGTGTTGTTAAATAGGTTGGAGCCGGTGGTTGAGGGTATTCTGAGGGATGAACAGGATGGTTTTAGAAAGGGACGTGGTTGCAATGATCAGATCTTTATAGTTAGGCATTTGATGCAGCAAGTTAATGAGATGAAAGTACCGTTAAGTCTTTGTTTTGTTGATTTTGAGAAGGCTTTTGATAGTGTTTCGAGAGAGACTATGGGGAAGATCATGAGACATTACGGAATACCAGAGGAGTTTGTGAGGGTCATTATGAACATGCATGAGAACACATTTTGTAAAGTGATGGTTGATGGTTGTCTGAGTGATTCGTTTGAAGTCATGTCCGGAGTAATTCAAGGTGGTGTTCTATCGCCTTTACTATTTATATTGGTCATTGATTACATTATGAAACGCGTTGGAACAGAAACCGGTGCAGGTATACTTTGGGGAGAGAACAGGAAACTTTTGGATTTAGATTATGCAGATGATATAGTTTTGATTTGTGATGGGCCAGAAGAGATGGAGAGAGTGTTGGACTGTTTGGTGAGTGAAGGTCGCAAGGTGGGTTTGGTTATTAATTGTGGAAAAACTGAAATAATCAATATGAATATGGAAAATGTGCAGGAATGTGTAATTGGAGGTATGGTTGTAAAGCAAGTTGATAGGTTTAAATATTTAGGTACTTATTTAGCCAAGGATGGTTCTTTGAACTTTGAATTCGAGGAAAGGTTAAAGAAGGCTAATCAGGCAATGGGAATGCTTAAAAATATTTGGAATAATAACAATTTCTCTGTGCATACAAAAATCAAACTTTATAAGGTAATGGTTAGGAGTATCCTAATTTATGGACACGAGTCTTGGTACGGCACAGTGACTATGGAAAATAAATTCTTGGTGTTTGAAAATAAAGCACTTAGAAGAATATTAGGAGTTAAGTGGTGGGAAAGGATACCAAATAGTAGAATTAGAGAAATAACGGGAGTGCAGCCGATCGATGAATATGTTAGATTCTCACGATGGAAGTGGCTAGGACATGTGTATAGGAGACAGGGAATAGTACGAGGTACACCAGGGTGGGTGGCACTTGGTAGGAGAGGTAGAGGAAGGCCAAAAGAGACGTGGGTGAGGACAATGAGACGGGAAGCTGGAGATGAATGTTGGGGAGATCTTGAGGGGTTAGCACAAGATAGGATGTGGTGGTGTGAGTTCATCGAGGCCCTATGCATCCCCGAGGGTGCCACAGGAAATGATTGATTGACTGATTGATATATACATCCATATACATAAATATATATATATATATATATATATATATATATATATATATATATATATATATAATATTATACAAGTAGAAAATTGCAACTGCTCATGAAAGACTATTTAAGACCAACACTTGGTATTATTAGAGCACCAAGTGACAGTAATTTCAAAAATAAAAATGATTAAATATGCATCAACTATAAAAATGTAAAGCTTCATGGAAAACAATTAAAGATTCCACAACCGGAATTGCTAACGAGTACCAGGGGAAATGAAAATATTCAGACAGAGACCAAAAATGGGCTAAATTAAAATGAAAGCATCATTAGAAACACGTTGACTCTTTTATGCTCGACGGATATCTTGCATATTATACTTTGGTTAAAGCTGTATGATTTTATTGACAACTGCCTGATGACATACATTTTTTTCTTACTATTTTCAAGCGATTTTATCCAGTTAAGGAGACACTTCTGAACAGCAGGGTTTAGATTTGGTCTTCATTAACTTCATCGCAAGCAAGCAACTCTCCAAAGCTGCACAAAAACATCTGGGTGCGGGTACAATACACAGCAAAATACGTCGTGAGACTGGTTAGAGTCAGATTTAACTCAAGTACTTATGAAGGAAAATTAAGAAGGGACGGAATCTAAAAATGGCGACACGTAACGCGTCCAATTTCGAAACTGGGAGTCATGATTCTTTTGTCGACAATGAATCATAACGAGCATGGCGTACTGCTGTTGCTGCTCTTGCTGGAGAAATTACAGCAATTTGGGCGTCCACTCCATAAAGTGTCCGTGGGTGGAGAGCTATTAGGGCACTGGAATGGAAAGGGAGGATTCACTGGTAATTCCTTCTTTACCATGATAGTGGTGCTGGACAGAGACGTCTTCACGTGATGGCACTGATATAAACTGGGTGGCTCCGCTACCCAGGTATAAAAACATCCCTAAGTTCCCTCCGCATCCCCGAAGGTGGACTGCAGGAGGAGGACAGCCTGTAGTCCACTGGGTTCACATTTCAGTTGAACCTGGAGCTACAACAAACACTTATACTTAAAATGTTGTCTTTTTAGTTCTTATTCCATTCATATGATTCATCCAGGGCGAAGGAGTTACTTTGACGCATCAGATTATAACAGGGACAAAAGATTAGTTTAACAGATAATCGCCGAATTCACCTTGATTATGGGGCGATATCTTATGAGTGAAACAAACACTAATAAAATTCCATGTTTCTGGTTTTGTAAGTTCCCTCTCTGCCAGTCAGTAACATATAAACACACAAGCTATTTCTTTTTACTCATAACTGATACACGCGGGTTTTCTCTAACACATGCTCCCTCACTTATTCAGACTCATTCACTCATACTTTTTCTTGCAAACACCCTTTAACTCACGCACAATCTCTCTCTCTCTCTCTCTCTCTCTCTCTCTCTCTCTCTCTCTCTCTCTCTCTCTCTCTCTATCTATCTATCTATTTATCTCTCTCTCTCTCAACACCAAGAACAACAACAAGCCCTTCTCCCATCACAGGTAGTTGTCAAGAGGTAGGCTAACTTTTCATCTTGCTCCCCATCCCCCCCCTCTCTCTCTCTCTCTCTCTCTCTCTCTCTCTCTCAACAACAAGCCCTCCTCCCATCACAGGCAGTTGTCAAGAGACTGAGCCGGGCAAATCAACAACTCGCCTCACCAAAACAAACCGGGAGGGAGGGAACAAAACACCTTGAGGGGCATCAAAACGACCCACGCAAAAGCCGACCAAAGGACCAAAGCCGCGTAAGGCTCATTCTCCCTTGGCCCTGGAAGCCAGCATGGGGGCCCCAGGATCGAGCCCCGCGGTTCATTATTTAGCAATCTATATTCAAATGGGACTGGGGCCATGATGAGCGTAGGCCGAGTTGTGATCTGGGGTATAAAAGAAGCGGATATTACGACGAGACTGACGAGAGTGAGATACAGGTTGCCTAGCATGGAACTATCCCCCCATCCCTCCCCCACTCCTGAGCCATGAGCCCCTTTTTCTCTTTCCGTGGAATTCTCTCTCTTTTTCCTCCCCTTTCCTATTGCCTTTCCTCCTTGAAAGTATTCCTCTTTTCCTCCCTCCACGGAACTCCTCTCCATCTCGCCATGTTAACTCACACCTCCCTCTACGGACTTACACTCCCTACTACCAGAAGACCCCCACTTCCTCTCTCATTTCCCGAAAAAAAAATAAAATAAATAAAAAACTCCCTCCCTTCATGGTACTCCCTAAGTCTATCATTCTTCCCTCCTTACATGGTGTTCTTTCTGTCATTCTTCCCCCTCTTCATGACTTCCCACTAAATTCTTCCATGCAACCCCTTCGTTCCCACACTGAACCCCCACTCTCTCCCATATCCCTCCCTCATGTACCTCCACTCAGGGTTCCCCATCCCTCCTATTCAGCATCTATCCTCCCCCCACCCCCACCCCAGCTATTCCCTCTCCCGTGGAACTCACCCTACCCACTCCCTCCCTCTTGGAAGCCCTCTCACTCCTTTCTTCCTTTGGTGAAAACCCTACCTTTCCTTCCTAAAATGAAACGCCTTCCAATCCCTCCAACCTTCCCCCATCCTTTTCTCTGAACTCCCCTTTCCCTCCCTTCCTTTCCTCCCCATCCTTTCCTCCCTTACCGTGCAACACCCCCTCCCGACCCCTCCGCGACCCATCCTTCAGTCTTTCCTGCTCACCATGGAAATTCCCTAGGCATTTTTGTCATCAGGATTTGCGTGGGGTTAAATTCCTATTGACATTTTCTAGATTTTCTTTATTAGTTTCTAAAAGACCCAGTAGGAAATTCACTTCTATTTTTTAATAATCCGACACTGACATTCACTGTAACGAGCATTCACTCTAAGTGCAGTTCCGATCACTTTATTATGAAAGACTGGCAAAATATTCCAAACATTTTTATTGGTACTGGAAATACCTAACTCCCTGCACACACACACACACACACACTCGCTGCTCATTCTGCCTCTATTATCCATATAATGTTGCAATAATTTCACAGGATAGCTGGATAAAAAGTTACGGTAATTTGTTTGGTTGGGATGCTGTTTTCAAAATTATGGATATATATATATGTGACTGCCACTATTTCTGTGATCCAATTCGATAATGGACATTTAAAAACACTTTTGGTGATTACAATGAGCACGACTCCTGATCTACAGTTGAGATTTATGACCTTAAGTTAGTGGCATCAAAGTTACCTCCCTCAGTAGGGTAAAATCTTTACGATTACATTCTTGCTAACAATGGACGATTACAATCACCTTTGGAGTGTGTTTTGGAACTGGAGGTCTCCCTTGTATTATAGCAAAGCATATTTTCAGAAGCCAGGACAAAAATACTCATCGTAGTGATGGAGTGAAAAAATAGCCATCTTAATGAATGTGCGAAAAAAAAAAAAATCATCTTAATGATGGACAGAAAACAAAAATAGTCACCTTAGTGATCGTGCGAAAGAAAAAAAGGTATTCTTAGTGGAGTGAGAAAATTGTCATCGCAATGAAGTGAAAAATTAGTAATCTTAGAGAGGGAGTGACAAACAATAATTTTAGCGGAGTGGAAAATAGTCATCTTAGCGAAGGAGTGAAAACATAGCCATCTTGGTGAAGGAGTGAAAAAAATGATCATCTTAGGGAAAGTGAAAAAAAAAATCATATTAGAGAAGGAGTGACAGAAGTTATGGTACTACTGACCTATTCATTGTATTTTTATGAGTAGTTTTATTTTTTTTGTGTTATTGTTTCACCCCCAGTGAGGCGTATTTTCAGTTTAATCTTCCTACTTCCTGGTTGTCTGATTTAGCTCAGAGGAGATTTTTCCAGACTCCAAGGGTGAGACCCTCACTAACCCCGTCTCGCCGAATAAGGCTGTCTGAGGCAGCGGCAAGAATTAAATGGAAAACACGTCCACAGGCTATAAAAGATGATACGCCTGTTTTATTCTTATCACTGCCAGACGATTTTGCTCAGCCCGGAGGATTTCTAGTGAGATGGAGGAATTGCAGCATTATCTAACCCCAGCAGTTCGAAAGCTCCTCTCCAAAGCATAAAATCACATGAAATTAGCATAAAACATATTCCTCCTCATAGCGAAGGGGTTACCAATGCTACTGTTATACTTCTTTCACCTTAACCTGGCCAAGATTATCGTCCTTTTGCAGCTTATTCCACGTAGCTCAATGGTAGAAAAAGACAACAAAACAGATCTGCACCCTATCCATAGCGCATCTCTGTGACTACCATTATATTCTACTATTAATCTACAACTCAGCATTGAAAATCGAGAGATGGCAATTTTAAGTCGCGTGAGTATGAGTAAAGTACTGTAATTACTCAGATGTGTTTCTTACTCCGGCATAACTGTTCTAGCTTTCAGTCGTATTATAAAGTGTATTATTACTGCGATAAATTAAGCGTTGAGGATTATTTGTTATTCTGGTAATCACTTCCGCTTCTAAGGACGGGCGGAGATAATGTTTCCACCTGACTGTTTCTTTGCCTATAAATCCAACGGACTGAAGTAAAAAAAAAAAAAAGCACTCAGTGGCAATGTTTTCACCTGTCTGTCTGTCTGTCTCTATTAAGCGGACTAAACACTTAACAAATATTCTTTATCATTATTTATCCATGACACAAGCCACCACCCAAAACAGTACAAGAGCGGTACAACAGATTACAAGCGACTGCCCTAGCAAAGAAATGGCTAAAACGTTAAAAAAAGATGACCTAGATTAAAGCCTGACTGAATCATTTCCAAAAAACCCTATGGATGTACAGGGAGGATTGAGAGAGAGAGAGAGAGAGAGAGAGAGAGAGAGAGACAGAGACAGAGAGAGAGAGAGAGACAGAGAGAGAGAGAGAGAGAGAGAGGAGAGAAATGCGGTTCCTACTGACTGAAAAAGTGAAACAATACACTTTTAATAATGTAACATTAAAATCCTTAAGTGAAATAATCCCACGTTAATCCCTCTGTGTCATAAGGGCAGAGATTAGCCTACCGTCCAGTACCCACGGTCTTTATCTCTACCAATAAGACAGGTGGTACTGGAGAGGGGTGCCTTCACGTGATGGCACCAATGTAAAAGGGCGATGGAGCTGCCCTGTTATATACAATCGTCCTTCAACCCCCATCTGTCCCCCGAAAGGAAGGTGGTGCGTAGCAGGTGAGGTTTAACGCCATCCTGCAGTCCACTGGGTTCACGTTTCGGATGAACCTAGGGCCGCAGCAACAACAAGACCAAGAATAAAACAAATGAGACGCCATCGAACTAAACAGCTTATTAAAGACTACGTTAAAGCCCTCTTCATTACTAATGGTCTCCCCTAAACTGAATGAAACTCCCCCTTAAATGAATAAAACCTCACCAAAACTACAAAAATCTCCCCTAAACTGAATAAAACCTCCCCTAAACTGAATAACCCCCCTAAAATGAATAAAACCCCCCTAAAATGAATAAAACCTCCCCTAACTTAATAAAACCTCCCTTAACTTAATAGAACCTCCCCAAAACTGAATAAAACCTCCCTAAACTGAATAAAACCTCCCAATAACTGAATAAAACCTCCCCTAATCTGAATAAAACCTCCCTAAACTGAATAAAACCTCCCTAAACTGAATAAAACCTCCCAAAAACTGAATAAAACCTCCCTAAACTGAATAAAACCTCCCTAAACTGAATAAAACCTCCCTAAACTGAATAAAACCTTCCTAAAAACTGAATAAAACCTTCCTAAAAACGAATAAAACCTCCCTACTCTAAATAAAACCTCCCATAAACTGAATAAAACCTCCCAAAACTAAATAAAACCTCCGCAAAACTAAATAAAACCTCCCCTAAACCGAATAAAACCTCCCTTAAACTGAACAAAACCTCCCTAAACAGAATAAAACCCCCCTAAACTAAATAAAACCTCCCCAAAACTGAATGAAACCTTCCCCGAATCGAACAAAATCAAATAACAGTAGAAATCCAGTACAAACAGTGTTTTGGATAGAGGTGGCTAATGACAGTGCTGCTTCTATTGCTGTTGTTGTTGGGTTTGTTAATGATTATTGTGTGTATCGGGTCATTACTCTGCTGATGCTTTTGTTTTGTTTGTGGCCGGTGTTTTGGAGGACTATAATAATAATAATAATAATAATAATAATAATAATAGTAGTAGTGTAGTAGTAGTAGTAGTAGTAGTAGTAGTTGTGGTAGTAGTAGTAGTAGTAGTAGTAGTAGTAGTAGTAGCAGCAGCAGTAGTAGTAGTAGTTGCAGTGGTGGCAATAACAATAATAATAATAATAATGATACTAATGCTTTAACAGAAGGATTTACAGTACCGGTAACACCTGAGAATAATTCATGTTTTCCATTGTTGCTTGGCAAATATAAACACTACTTACTTTTTTCTAGTCGATACCATATATAATTTCGAATTTTCTTGAATATACTGCTATAATTTCGACCTTATTTATCTACATATTTTTTTTTTTTTACTTTTCCCAGATATATTTTTGGTTAATATAATTTGGAATTTTCTTGAATATACTGCTATCATTTCGACCTTATTTATCTACATATTTTTTTTTTTTTACTTTTCCCAGATATATTTTTGGTTAATATAATTTGGAATTTTCTTGAATATACTGCTATCATTTCGACCTTATTTATCTACATATTTTTTTTTTTTTACTTTTCCCAGATATATTTTTGGTTAATATAATTTGGAATTTTCTTGAATATACTGCTATCATTTCGACCTTATTTATCTACATGATATATTTTTGGTTAATATAATTTGGAATTTTCTTGAATATACTGCTATAATTTCGACCTTATTTATCTACATATTTTTTTTTTTTTACTTTTCCCAGATATATTTTTGGTTAATAATTTTTTCCCCACTGGCTTTCATCAGAATTTAATGATATCCTGTTAGGCAGCTTATCACAGGGAATATAACAGCAATATTCTTCTGTAAATTGTATTTCACTTCATTAAAAACAATGTCAAACAAGTGTGTTAAGTGGGCACGGTATATATTTTTTGGATGTTATCACTGTAAACTTCAATCAAAACAAGTAACTGCATTGAAATAAAGAAATGCATTGTTAATTCATCATTCATTTCGATGCAGCCTACATCAATGAACGGTATCATACTATACTCCTTTCACTCTAACCTGGCCCAGATTATTGTCCCTTTGTAAGTTATTTCACGTTGGTCAGTGGAGGAAAAAGGCAATACTGCGGCTGTATATAATTTCCACTGCACCTCTTCGTGACCAGCATCATATTTTCGCGTTAATCTATTTTTGCAACTCGGCATTCAAGATGGAGAGGAGGTGGCAATTTTAGGCCTGGTGTGTGTGTGTGTGTGTGTGTGTGTGTGTGTGTGTGTGTGTGTGTGTGTGTGTGTGTGTGTGTGTGTGTGTGTGTGTGTGTGTGTGTGTGTGTGTGTGTGTGTGTGTGTGTGTGTGTGTGTGTGTGTGTGTGTGTGTGTGTGTGTGTGAGAGAGAGAGAGAGAGAGAGAGAGAGAGAGAGAGAGAGAGAGAGAGAGTATACCTGTTTACATCTCACAGGTATTGATTGTTTACGTAAAGTACTACCAATAACACATCCCTCTCCCTCCCTCACCCCTCTGTGTTGTGAGTCTGAGATAACGCAATTACCGTCATCATTACACGTTCGTTGTTTGTGCTCCCGCTGCCGTTACTCATAATGTTGTTATTGGAATGGGTTGGTGGGAGGCTGCTGGGTTGGTGGTGACTGTGGTGGTGATTGTGATAGTGATGCAATACTGTGGTGGCGATTTAGTCTTGTGGTGGTGGTGGTGACTGTCGGTTGGTGTTGCTTGTAGTGGTGACTGTGGTGGTGCTGCAATACTGTGGTGGAGATTCAGTTTTGTAGTGGTGATGGTCTGCTCGTGGTGACTGTAGTGGTGATTGTGGTAGTGAAGCAAAATTGTGGTGGTGGTGACTGTGTGGTAAAATCAATATTGAGGTCGTGATGATTTATTGGTGATGACTGTAGTTGTGACTGTGGTAGTGATTCAATATTGTGGTGGTGATTGTGGTAGTGATTCAGTACCGTAGTAGCTATGATGGTCTGCTGGTGATAAATGTAGCGGTGATTGTGACAGCGATTCAATATTGTGGTAGTGGTGATTGCAGCGCTGACTGTGACAGTGATTCAATACTGCGGTGGTGATGGTTATATTTAGCAACAATAATGGGCTACCGCTAACTACTGCAATCCATTCCGTTTCTGTTTATCTGTTTATTTATCTACAAATAAAACAAAATAACTCTCAAATGCCTCTATCAATCTGGACCAAACTTGGCACATACATTGGGTGTAGGGATGAAAAGAAGTGATGCGATTTTGGTGAACATTGCAAGGAAGTCAAAGTCACAAACTATGGTCAAAGTTCGTGCAAGGCGTCGCTGTGTCCTCTCAGCACTTTTGAGCTTGTGATTGTAGTAGTAGTAGTAGTTGCTGTTGCTGCTTGTTGCTGATGTTATTTATGTTTTTGATATTAGTTGTTTTTTTAAGCTGTTGTTATTGCAGTTGCTGTTATTATTACTGTTGCTGTTGTTATTGTTGTTGTTGCTGTTATTATTATCAGTGTTGCTGCTGTTGTGGTAGTGGTGGTATTGTGGTGGTACATGCGGTTATGAAGAATGGTTGTATGTGGTGGTCGCGGTGTTTTTGGAGAGTGACTGGTTTTCTGGTGGTGGTAGTTGTACTGGTAATGACTAAGACTGTGGTGGTGTCTGTGGTAGATACTGGAGGTACAGAGAGTGGTGGGTAATGTAGCAGTGTGGTGGCGATTGTGGTGGTGGTTGTAGTAATGATCTTGGCTTTGTGGTAATTAATGTGGTTGTGGAAGCTGGTTGTAGTACACTGTCGTATGGTGGTGGGGATTGTGGGGTGGTTGTAGTGGTGATTGTGGAGTGGTTGTGGTAGTGATTGTGGAGTGGTTGTGGTGGTGATTGTAGTGATTGGCGTGGTGACTATGGTACTCTGGCTATAAATGTGGCTTTGTGAAGGTGACTGATGCCTTTGTGGAAATGAATGGAATTGTATTAGTGATTTTGACTGTGACCTTAAGCTGGTGACTGTGATGCTATTGTGGCAGTGAGTGGAATTGTTGAAGTGATTGTGGTTGTGGTGGCGGTTGTGGTAGTGAGTGTAATGTTGGTGACTGTGGTATTGTGGCAGTGATGATGATGTGGTGGTGGTGGTGGAAGTGGTTGTGGTGCTAATGGTGCCAGTGACTATATGCTTACTATCTTTACCCAGAGAGAGAGAGAGAGAGAGAGAGAGAGCAGCTACCCCTCGTTTTCCATATCCCCCACTAGTTAATGGAAAAAGGACGTATTGCCATATATCATTTTGGGATGGATGAACTTGGAAGGGGGAAAAAAAAAAATGGAGAAAACACCGACATCATTTTTCATATTTTTTTCCCTTGAATATAATACCTTACGGTGGTCCTTTATTTGATATTATTTTTCTTTTCTTCAGTAACAAGTCTTACGAAAAAGGTTCTGGTGATTATTGGTACAGCTTTTTACGTCTGTCTGTCTACCTATCCATCTATCTATATTCATTTATTTACGTATATTCAGATCAGTAAAAAATACAACTTTATTCAGCATTCTTTACTTTGAGTTCTGAATAAGCTTAGATGTTTTCATGGTTATTGTTATATCTACAATAATTTATTTATTCATCCCCCAATTTATATACACACACTACGAGCGGTTTGTGGTAGGTAGCGGCGACCATCATCCACTCACTTGATGTGGTGCTGCCTATTTCTTCCTTCACCTTTATCATTCTTTTCCTGTGTCTGCCCTCCTCTCTTCCTATTTCTCCCATCTTTCCTGTCACTTTCTATTACTCTTCTTTCCTTTTCTGGTGGCTTTACATTGAATGACAAGCCAAATGGTTTCCTGTAAGCCAGGAAACCATTTACAACGCTGGGTGGTAATCATATAACCATCCCACACGTGTTCCCTACGTGTCCACAAGTGGGCTGACGGAGAGTTAATGCCCCTCCCCATAAAACAACTAACTCAAAGACAAACGACCACCCCTTACAGGATGATCGCGTCTGGCTATTGAAAGACAGATAGAATATGATTATACAGTTTTACTATGGTAAGGAAGGGGATAGTCTACAATGGTATTCCCTCCGTCCGTCCGTCCGTCCGTCCGTCCGTTGCCGTCCGTCCGTCCGTCCGTCTGTCTGTCTATCTGTCTGTCTGTCTCTCTCTCTCTCTCTCTCTCTCTCTCTCATTTTCCATTCCCCGCTTCTTTCTTCCTCTCTCTTCTCTTCCTCCTCTTTTTTTTTTTTCCTTCCATCTTCATTTCCATTTTTCACCCTATCCCTCATCTGTTGTTATTCTTTTCTCCGTCTCCCATGCTCGCTCTATCTTCACATCTTACTGCTTCCTACTCTCTACCTGTATTCTTTCTTACTCTCCTCTTTCTCTCATTCCTCCTATGACTCACAGCTCTTTTTCCTTTATTCCCATTCGACCCTCGTCTTTCGTCTCACTCATTCTTATGTCCTCCCTTCTCTCTTCCTCATGCCTCTTTTCTCAAAACTTGGACCGTTTTCTTCCTCTTTTCTTCTCTAAGCTCCTCTTTCCTTTTCCTCTTTCTTCCCTCCTCTCTCTTCTCATGACTCATCCTTAGGCTACTTCCTTTCTCTACCTCTTCTGTCTCTTCTTTTCAAGCTTCCTCCTTCTTCCTTCTCTACATTCTTCTTTTATTCACTCCTCCCGCTGCTGTTTTTCACACTTCCCTCCCTCTTTATTCCTCTTTCCTACCTCCTCTCTTCACATGCCAATCTCTTACTGTACTGTATTTCTTCTTTTCTCTCTAGTGTCTCCATCCCTCTTTTATTCTAAATCCCAATTCCTCTCTCTTCTCTACCTCTCTTCTCATGCCTCCTTTCCACTTTAATCCTCTTCCCTCTCTTCTCTCTTTTCTCTATTTCTCTTCTCATGCCTCCTCCACTGTCTCCCTCCTCTTTAATCCTCTCTCCTCTTGATTATTTCTCTCTCTTTTCATGCCTCCCTCCTACTTATTTCTTTTTCCCTCCTCCGTCTTACCCCGTTCATCCCTTTTTAATCCTCTTTCCTCCCTTTCCTCTTTTCACCTCACTTCCTCGTTCTTCTCTTCTTTCCCCCCTCCTCATTTCTCTTTTCAAATACCTCCCTCCTCCCTGCTTTCACTTTTCCCTCTTCTCTTCTTTCTCCCTTCTCTTCTTTTCATGCCTCTCTAACTTCACTTTCTTTTCGATCATTTTTAATTCCTTCAACATCCCTCACTCCTCTTTTCTCCTTCCTACTTTTCTTCCTCGGTTTTGTCCTTTTCCTCAATTTTCATTTTTCATAATGTCTTCCTTCTTTCTCTTTCCTCCTCCACTCCCCTTCTTCTCCCCCTTTCCCCTCTTCCTCCCTCCACTCCTGAAAACTTACCAACCTAACTTCAACTTCTTCCTCCTCCCCTTTCTCCTCCCCCTCCTCTTCTCTTATTCAAAACTCTCTCTCTCTCTCTCTCTCTCTCTCTCTCTCTCTCTCTCTCTCTCTCTCTCTCTCTCACAAGTCTTTTCTCCCACGCTTCTATCCTACATTCCATGCTTCCTTCCCTTCCTCCTCCTCTTTCTCTCATGCTCTCTTTCTCCATTCTACCTCAGCTCTTTCGCTTCTGTTCTCTCTTTTCTCCTATACACCTACCTTTCCTTCCGCATCTCAGTTCCCCCTTCCCACTCTCTCTCCTTTCTTACAGGCTTTCCCTTCCTTCATTTCCCCTCTTTTCCTTCATTTTCCTCTCATCTTTTAGGCTTCTTCAACCTCCTCCATACTAATCCTCCTACTTCGGTGTTCAATTATCTTTTCCATCTCCTTCAGGCTATTCTCCTTTACCTTACCACTACTCCTCTGTCTTTCCCTCCCTTTCTCTTAT